>NC_092169.1:39692500-39950000 GCF_045791955.1 Oncorhynchus clarkii lewisi | reverse complement strand
AGGAAACGGGTACTGTCGTTCAGAGGCTGCGGTGGCGGTACTGTTGACCAGACGTTCCATGGCTAAGAGGGTATACGCCACGGTACTCAACGCTGGTAACAACACTGACGGATACAAGGAGCAGGGTGAGAGAACGCCTCATTATAACGCACCACCACTGAGGGTACCTGCCCAGTCTGGAATGAAACCCTGGACCTAGTCACTATCCCCAAGGTACTGAGAGGAAGAACTCTCAAACCTAGCATGGTTTCTGTCTTATATACACCTCTAGCACCTCTCCTTAACTTCTTCCAAATCTAAAAGGGTTTTAATATTGTAAGCAATTTTCACCCCAACGTGTGGTCTGCCTTGCGTATGTGCCCTGTACTGTAAATGCCAAGCAGTAACCCAGTAGAAACATTATTTTTTTGTGGAGAAACACAATTCCCTTGGCCTCTGTTGCATTAATCCCTTTTGGTCTATTTTCCAATGGGTTGTGAGGCCTCACTGACCCACCCACTGTTTTCCTGATGCCCCAGTGTAACTCCCCTGTTATCTGGGGTGTACTCAGGAAGTGCCAGGTCCAACTCTTTGAAGTACAGATGGACAGATGTGGGGAGTGTAATAGAGATTCCCAGTCATTCCATACCACACTTCACCCCCATGCCCCCCTCCCTCTGCTCTGCCAAGTCTGTCTGCCTGTCACACACAACAGTAAACACAGACACAGACTCCCAGACTGGTGATCCAGTCACAACGTACTGGCCTGCTGTATTTTGAAGGCCGGCCCCATGAAGTGCCACAGTTCTTAGCTCCTCTGGGGTGATGTTTCCCCCAGGTACAGATCTAGGATCAGCTTCCCTTACTCAAGCCTTTACCATTAGTGCGGAAAATTCAAAACTGACCCGCGATCAGGGGCAACCTTACCCTATACCGCTCTTAGCCATGTGGGTGACATTTATTATACAACATTACATAACAGTTCTCTATGAATGGCTACAGAAAATACCAATTCATTGATTGACTTGTTTGTTCCAGGTGTGACGTTCCCTTCAGGTGAGATGCAGCAGAGGCTGGTACGTTCTCTCTACCAGGAGGTCAACATCACCCCTGACCAGGTGGAGTACATCGAGGCCCACGGCACCGGGACCAAGGTGAACACACACACTTGATTCATTGTTGTTGGATCATGTCACCACCACACCAATAACGTCATTTTCCAGAATGTTCTGTGGACGGTGTTCTGTCCCATTCCTCCCCCCTGATACATCTGGTTCCCCTGGTGACCTCAGCCCATTCTCCTTCCAGGTCGGCGACCCACAGGAAGTGAATGGGATTGTCAGTGTGTTCTGTCAATCAAAGCGTGACCCGCTGCTCATTGGGTCCACCAAGTCCAACATGGGCCACCCAGAGCCCGCCTCTGGCCTGTCTGCACTGGCCAAGGTGATAACTGGTCTGGGTTAACCTCTAGAACACCTGTTGTCGTGTACAAAATTACAATATGTACAGGCTTTTGGCCAAGCCCAGCACTAAGACTTGTCTCTCTCTCTCCCTCCAGGTCGTGTTGTCTCTGGAGCGAGGTGTGTGGGCTCCCAACATCCACTACAACAGCCCCAACACCGATATCCCTGCCCTTAGTGACGGCCGCCTCCGCGTCGTCAACGAGCCCGTACCAGTCCGCGGCGGCATCGTTGGGATCAACTCCTTCGGATTTGGAGGCTCCAACGTTCATGTGATCCTCCGCCCCCCTGGTTTTGACACCCCAAAAAACATCAAAGCGCCCCCCAAGATCCCCTCTGAGTCCTCTCCAGTACCTAGGCTCCTCCAGGCCTGCGGGCGCACAGAGGAGGCTGTCTCCACCCTCCTCAGCAAGGGGAAGGAACACTCGGGCAATGACAACTTCCTGTGTCTGCTGAACGAGGTGTCTGGGATGCCCACAGTGGGGATGCCCTACAGGGGCTACGCTCTGATTGGCTCCAAGGATGATGTCACAGAGGTGCAGAAGACTGAGGCCACGCCCAGACCACTGTGGTACGTCTGCTCAGGTAAGAGAGGACTGGGTAGGAGAGGAAATGAGAAGTTACCTCTAACCACTGCTACAGGGTCAGATGTAGCATTTATTCAAGCCTTAGCCTAAGGGTTGGTGTTAGTGTTAGGGTTAGGGGCAGGGGGCAGGATAATGTGTTCCTGGATCTGTGGTTAAGGGCAACTTCTACCTCGAGTGATGACAGCAAAGAGGTTTAAGAGAGAAGTGTGTGTGTTGTGTATATCTCAGGTATGGGCACCCAGTGGGGTGGGATGGGGCGCAGTCTGATGCAGCTGCCAGACTTCAGGGAGTCCATCTTGCGTTCGGACATAGCATTGAAGGACACAGGGATGTGTGTGTCCAGTCTGCTCATGGAGGCTGATGAGAGCACCTTTGAGGACACCGTCCAAGCCTTCGTAGGCCTCGCTGCCATACAGGTACGCTGGTGCAGTCGTCTTAACTAAGAGCAGACCACCATTTTTACAGAAGGAGGGGCACCATTTTAACTAAGAGGAGGGGGGAAATGGCACTGAAACCAAAAGGCTATGGACTGTATTGTCCAAAGGCCACACAATGCCTCTGACATATCAAGGTGTTGTACTAGGTTCCTAAAGATAACCCCTGTCTGCCCCCCCCTCTCAGATCGCCCAGATTGACCTGCTCCAGAAGCTGGGTCTGAAGCCAGACGGCATTGTGGGCCACAGTGTGGGAGAGCTGGCCTGTGGCTATGCAGACGGATCCCTCAGTCACAGTGAGGCTATCCTGGCAGCATACTGGAGAGGGAGATCCATTAACGAGGCTAACCTGCCCCCTGGTGGCATGGCTGCAGTCGGTAAGACTGTGTGTGTGTGTGTGTGTGTGTGTGTGTGTGTGTGTGTGTGTGTGTGTGTGTGTGTGTGTTTTGAATTGGGATCAGTTGGTTTGCCTCTAACTCGCTCTCTCTTCTTCAGGTCTGACCTGGGCAGAGTGTAAGGCACAATGTCCCCAGGGTGTGGTTCCAGCCTGTCACAACGCTGAAGACACCGTCACCATCTCTGGCCCTGCGGTAACACATTTTGGTCCAAATCCCTGTAGTTGTATCTATCATTAGCGTTATACATTGTCAAAGATCCTTTTATATCTGTGAAAACCATCTTCCTGAAACTGGCACTGTGTACCTGTTTTCTGTATGCAGGAGGAAGTAAGTAGGTTTGTATCAGAGCTGAAGGAGAGTGGTGTGTTTGCCAAGGAGGTTCGTAGTGCTGGTGTAGCCTTCCATTCTTACTACATGGCCTCCATCGCTCCCGCCCTGCTGGCTGCTCTCAAGAGGGTAAGACGACGTGTGTCAAACGGTTTGGGGTTTTAACTGTCATTTCAGGAGGAGAATCTAAACTACCTTCATGAAATGAAAAATTCCTATTCACTAGAAATTAATTTAATTTCGTATGTACTTAATTTTCTCTCTCCCTCCTCCCCCTTTGTAGGTGATCAAAGAGCCTAAGCAGAGGTCTGCCAGGTGGATCAGTACATCTATCCCCCAGAAGGACTGGAACAGCCCGCTGGCTCTGTACTCCTCAGCAGAGTACCATTGTAATAACCTGGTCAGCCCTGTCCTCTTCCAGGAGGGCCTGAGCCTGGTGCCTGATAACGCTGTGGTTGTGGAGATAGCACCACACGCTCTGCTGCAGGTTAGACTACACGCTATATAAACAGCACCACACGCTCTGCTGCAGGTTAGACTACACGCTATATAGACAGCACCACACGCTCTGCTGCAGGTTAGACTACACGCTATATAGACAGCACCACACGCTCTGCTGCAGGTTAGACTACACGCTATATAGACAGCACCACACGCTCTGCTGCAGGTTAGACTACACGCTATATAGACAGCAACACACGTTCTGCTGCAGGTTAGACTACACGCTATATAGACAGCACCACACGCTCTGCTGCAGGTTAGACTACACGCTATATAGACAGCAACACACGTTCTGCTGCAGGTTAGACTACACGCTATATAGACAGCACCACACGCTCTGCTGCAGGTTAGACTACACGCTATATAGACAGCAACACACGTTCTGCTGCAGGTTAGACTACACGCTATATAGACAGCACCACACGCTCTGCTGCAGGTTAGTGTACACGCTATATAGACAGCACCACACGCTCTGCTGCAGGTTAGACTACACGCTATATAGACAGCACCACACGCTCTGCTGCAGGTTAGACTACACGCTATATAGACAGCACCACACGCTCTGCTGCAGGTTAGACTACACGCTATATAGACAGCACCACACGCTCTGCTGCAGGTTAGACTACACGCTATATAGACAGCACCACACGCTCTGCTGCAGGTTAGTGTACACGCTATATAGACAGCACCACACGCTCTGCTGCAGGTTAGTGTACACGCTATATAGACAGCACCACACGCTCTGCTGCAGGTTAGACTACACGCTATATAGACAGCACCACACGCTCTGCTGCAGGTTAGTGTACACGCTATATAGACAGCACCACACGCTCTGCTGCAGGTTAGTGTACACGCTATATAGACAGCACCACACGCTCTGCTGCAGGTTAGTGTACACGCTATATAGACAGCACCACACGCTCTGCTGCAGGTTAGTGTACCCGCTATATAGACACACACACCTTCAAACTCAGTGCCTCTTTGCTTGACATGGGAAAATCAAAAGAAATCAGCCAAGACCTCAGAAAAAAATTGTAGACCTCCACAAGTCGTCCTTGGTAGCAATTTTCAAACGCCTGAAGGTACCACGTTCATCATTACAAACAATAGTATGCAAGTATAAACACCATGGGACCACATAGCCATCATACCGCTCAGGAAGGAGACGTGTTCGGTCTCCTAGAGATGAACAGACTTTGGTGCGAAAAGTGCAAATCAATCCCAGAACAACAGCAAAGGACCTTGTGAAGATGCTGGAGGAAACGGGTACAAAAGTATCTATATCCACAGTAGAATGAGTCCTATATCGACATAACCTGAAAGGGCACTCAGCAAGGAAGAAGACACTACTCCAAAACCGCCATAAAAAAGCCAGACTACGGTTTGCAACTGCACATGGGGACAAAGATCGTACTTTTTGGAGACATTTCTTCTGGTCTGATGAAACAAAAATAGAACTGTTTTGCCATAATGACCATCGTTATGTTGGGAGGAAAAAGGGGGAGGATGCTTACAAGCTGAAGAACACCATCCCAACCGTGAAGCACAGGGTTGGCAGCATCATGTTGTGGGATTGCTTTGCTGCAGGAGGGACTGGTTGCTTCAATATACACTGCTCAAAAAAATAAAGGGAACACTAAAATAACACATCCTAGATCTGAATGAATGAAATATTCTTATTAAATACTTTTTTCTTTACATAGTTGATTGTGCTGACAACAAAATCACACAAATTATCAATGGAAATCAAATTTAGCAACCCATGGAGGTCTGGATTTGGAGTTACACTCAAAATGAAAGTGGAAAACCACACTACAGGCTGATCCAACTTATAATGTACTTGTGTGGGTTGTAGACTCCGTCTCATGCTACCACTAGAGTGAAAGCACCGGCAACATTCAAAAGTGACCAAAACATCAGCCAGGAAGCATAGGAACTGAGAAGTGGTCTGTGGTCACCACCTGCAGAACCACTCCTTTATTGGGGGTGTCTTGCTAATTGCCTATAATTTCCACCTGTTGTCTATTCCATTTGCACAGCAGTATGTGAAATTTATTGTCAATCAGTGTTGCTTCCTAAGTGGACAGTTTGATTTCACAGAAGTGTGATTGACATTGTGTTTAAGTGTTCCCTCTATTTTTTTGAGCAGTGTATCTACCATCTATTTTGTGAAGTGCACATCTCAAGACATCAGTTAAAGCTTGGTCACAAATGGGTCTTCCAAATGGACAATGACCCCAAGCATACTTCCAAAGTTATGGCTTAAGGACAACAAGGTCCAGGTATTGGAGTGGCCATCACAAAGCCCTGACTTCAAACCTATAGAAAATGTGTGGGCAGAACTGAAAAAGCGTGTGCGAGCAAGGAGGCCTACAGACTTGACTCAGTTACACCAGCTCTGTCAGGAGGAATTTATTGTGGGAAGCTTGTGGAAGGCTACCTGAAACGTTTGACCCAAGTTCAACAATTTAAAGGCAATGCTACCAAATACTAATCGAGTGTATGTAAACTTCTGTCCCACTGGGCATGTGATGAAATAAATAAAAGCTGAAATCAATCATTATCTCTACTATTTTTCTGACATTTCACATTCTTAAAATAAGGTGGTGATCCTAACTGACCTAAGACAGGGAATATTTACTAGGATTAAATGTCAGGAATTGTGAAACTGAGTTTAAATGTATTTGGCTAAGATGTATGTACACTTCCAACTTCAACTGTAGCTGTTGTGGTCATTACTCTGTGAAACTGCTCTGTCTCCCCCTGCAGGCGATCCTGAAGCGCAGCCTGAAGCCCACGTGTTCCATCCTGCCCTTGATGAGGAGAGGCCATGCCAACAACCTGGAGTTCTTTCTCTCTCACATCGGCAAGGTCTACATGAACGGGTCCGTCTGCTGACATGCCTCTAATGTCATCATTATGCAACTGATGCTATTCTATTCTGAACCTAATTCAGCTTTATCTGGTGTTGTTGTTTTAATAAAGACACCAGCTATGTTCCAATACTGCAAGATGGCATTCTGACCTTGCTTTGACATAATGTTAATCTCATAAACTCTGATGGTCCATAGTACAAGCCAAAACATGCATGTAAAATGTTTAGTTTTGAGTCCTAGAAAAGCTATACTTGTGTCAGATGCCTCAATACCAAGCATCTCTCCTTTGTGTCCAGGATCAACGTGGACTGTAAGCAGCTGTACCCACCCGTGGAGTATCCGGTGCCCGCGGGCACCCCTCTGATCTCCCCCCTGGTGCAGTGGGACCACGCCCAGACCTGGGATGTACCCAAGGCTGAGGACTTCCCTGCTGGTTCTGGAGGGTCCACCTCAGCTACCATCTATAACATTGGTGAGAGACATGCATACACCAACACAGAACACACACAAACAAACTTGTACGTCCACACACACTCTATCGGACAATAACAGAGTTGATCTCCTCTCCCCCTAGACATGAACCCAGAGTCTCCAGACTACTATATGATTGGCCACTGCATCGATGGGCGTGTCTTGTACCCGGCCACGGGTTACCTGGTGCTAGCCTGGAGGACCCTGGTGAGGAGCCTGGGAGTTGTCATGGAAACCACCCCTGTCAACTTCGAGGACGTCACCATCCACAGAGCCACCATCTTACCCAAGACTGGTGAGAGAGGGATGGAAAAGGGATGGATGAAGGCAGGGGAGGTATTCGATCATGGGTTGTCTGTTTGGGTTGTCAATCTTTTGCTGTGGTTCATTGCTGACCTTCAATGTGCGTTCACCCGCTCCCTCTCTCTCCCCCCACTCTCTCTCTCTCTCTCTCTCTCTCTCCCCCCACTCTCTCTCTCTCTCTCTCTCTCTCCCCCCCCCCTCTCTCTCTCTCTCTCCCCCCACTCTCTCTCTCTCTCTCCCTCCCCCCTCTCTCTCTCTCCCTCCCCCCTCTCTCTCTCTCCCCCCACTCTCTCTCTCCCTCTCTCCCCCCCGCTCTCTCGCTCTCTCCCCCCCGCTCTCTCGCTCTCTCCCCCCCGCTCTCTCGCTCTCTCCCCCCCGCTCTCTCTCTCTCTCGCTCTCCCCCCCCGCTCTCCCCCCCACTCTATCTCTCGCTCTCCCCCCCACTCTGTCTCTCGCTCTCCCCCCCACTCTGTCTCTCGCTCTCCCCCCCCACTCTGTCTCTCGCTCTCCTCCCCACTCTCTCTCTCGCTCTCCTCCCCACTCTCTCTCTCGCTCTCCCCCCACTCTCTCTCTCGCTCTCCCCCCACTCTGTCTCTCGCTCTCCTCCCCACTCTGTCTCTCGCTCTCCCCCCCACTCTGTCTCTCGCTCTCCTCCCCACTCTCTCTCTCGCTCTCCCCCCCACTCTGTCTCTCGCTCTCCTCCCCACTCTGTCTCTCGCTCTCCCCCCCACTCTCTCTCTCTTACTCTGTCTTCTCTCTGTCAGGTTCAGTCCAGTTGGAGGTGCGTGTCATGCCCGCCACCAGTCGGTTTGAGGTGTCTGAGAACGGCAACCTGGCTGTCAGTGGTATGTATACTCTACTCTCCTATAAGCATCCAAGATAAATGTTTGATTTGTAAATCAGGATGGTTTCTACATGCTCTGTTACATGGTAATAACTAGTGTATACACAGTCACTATGAACTCTACATGCATGCCTTCTCCTTGGTCCTCCACACGGTCTCTCACTTTATCCTATGCTCCTCGCTGTCTGTGCAGGTAAGGTGAGCATTCTGGAGGACTCTGCTCTGGACTCATTTTGCTCTCAGATCGGTAAGCCTGTCGCCGGGGACGACGGTGACCCCAAACTGCGCCTGACGGCCCATGACATCTACAAGGAGCTCCGTCTCCGCGGTTACGACTATGGCAAGACCTTCCAGGGCATCCTGGAGTCCAACAATGCAGGTGTGTGTCTGTCGGAGAGAAAGACTTTGTGAACCTCTTTATGAAGGCTTATTTCCTACTGGGTGGCTACCAAGATGGGTTGTTTGTTGTAGTAAGTACTAGAAGTTGTTTTCCTCAGTCATTGGTTGATTCCCTCTGATCTTGCTCTATCCCTGTCTGTGATTGGATGTAGGTGACAGTGGGAAGCTGCAGTGGACCGGTAACTGGGTGACCTTCCTGGACACTATGCTGCAGATGATCGTGGTTGGCCTATCAGGACGCAGCCTTCGCCTACCCACGCGGATCCGCTCTGTGTATGTGGACCCCAACATCCACCAGGAGAGGGTCACTGACTACGCAGAGGGGAAGAAAGGTGTGTAACACACACTCCACTCAATATTAAGTATGTTTATTATTTCCTCTGTCTGTTCCCACACTCTCATCCCAATATTAAGTATGTTTATTATTTTCTCTGTCTGTTCCCACACTCTCATCCCAATATTAAGTATGTTTATTATTTCCTCTGACTGTTCCCACACTCTCATCCCAATATTAAGTATGTTTATTATTTCCTCTGACTGTTCCCTCTCTCTCATCCCAATATTAAGTATGTTTATTATTTCCTCTGTCTGTTCCCACACTCTCATCCCAATATTAAGTATGTTTATTATTTCCTCTGACTGTTCCCACACTCTCATCCCAATATTAAGTATGTTTATTATTTCCTCTGACTGTTCCCTCTCTCTCATCCCAATATTAAGTATGTTTATTATTTCCTCTGTCTGTTCCCACACTCTCATCCCAATATTAAGTATGTTTATTATTTCCTCTGTCTGTTCCCACACTCTCATCCCAATATTAAGTATGTTTATTATTTCCTCTGACTGTTCCCTCTCCATCATCCCAATATTAAGTATGTTTATTATTTCCTCTGACTGTTCCCTCTCCATCATCCCAATATTAAGTATGTTTATTATTTTCTCTGACTGTTCCCACACTCTCATCCCAATATTAAGTATGTTTATTATTTCCTCTGTCTGTTCCCACACTCTCATCCCAATATTAAGTATGTTTATTATTTCCTCCGTCTGTTCCCACACTCTCATCCCAATATTAAGTATGTTTATTATTTTCTCTGTCTGTTCCCACACTCTCATCCCAATATTAAGTATGTTTATTATTTCCTCTGACTGTTCCCACACTCTCATCCCAATATTAAGTATGTTTATTATTTCCTCTGTCTGTTCCCACACTCTCATCCCAATATTAAGTATGTTTATTATTTCCTCTGACTGTTCCCACACTCTCATCCCAATATTAAGTATGTTTATTATTTCCTCTGACTGTTCCCACACTCTCATCCCAATATTAAGTATGTTTATTATTTCCTCTGACTGTTCCCACACTCTCATCCCAATATTAAGTATGTTTATTATTTCCTCTGACTGTTCCCACACTCTCATCCCAATATTAAGTATGTTTATTATTTCCTCTGTCTGTTCCCACACTCTCATCCCAATATTAAGTATGTTTATTATTTCCTCTGTCTGTTCCCACACTCTCATCCCAATATTAAGTATGTTTATTATTTCCTCTGACTGTTCCCACACTCTCATCCCAATATTAAGTATGTTTATTATTTCCTCTGTCTGTTCCCACACTCTCATCCCAATATTAAGTATGTTTATTATTTCCTCTGTCTGTTCCCACACTCTCATCCCAATATTAAGTATGTTTATTATTTCCTCTGACTGTTCCCACACTCTCATCCCAATATTAAGTATGTTTATTATTTCCTCTGACTGTTCCCTCTCCATCATCCCAATATTAAGTATGTTTATTATTTCCTCTGACTGTTCCCACACTCTCATCCCAATATTAAGTATGTTTATTATTTCCTCTGACTGTTCCCTCTCTCATCCCAATATTAAGTATGTTTATTATTTCCTCTGACTGTTCCCTCTCCATCATCCCAATATTAAGTATGTTTATTATTTCCTCTGACTGTTCCCTCTCCATCATCCCAATATTAAGTATGTTTATTATTTCCTCTGACTGTTCCCACACTCTCATCCCAATATTAAGTATGTTTATTATTTCCTCTGACTGTTCCCTCTCTCATCCCAATATTAAGTATGTTTATTATTTCCTCTGACTGTTCCCTCTCCATCATCCCAATATTAAGTATGTTTATTATTTCCTCTGACTGTTCCCTCTCCATCATCCCAATATTAAGTATGTTTATTTCCTCTGACTGTTCCCTCTCCATCATCCCAGCGGTGGACGTCCACGTCAGCCGTTGCCTTGACAACATTGTGGCGGGCGGAGTCCAGATCTGCGGCCTGCATGCCACGGTAGCGCCGCGTCGTCAGCAGCAACAGAGCCCGCCCACCCTGGAAGAATTTGTGTTCGTTCCCTACCTGGAGACAGAATGCCTGTCAGCCAATGACAAACTAGGAGACCAACTAAAGAACTGTAAAGGTTAGATGTCTACTTTCTGTTGCCTTTATCATCCCAATAGTGAGAAAATAATTAGACTTTCAGCTTCACTGTTTTAAAATATGTATTGCAACCCTTACCTATACAGCCCCTATCTATACAGCCCCTATCTATACAGCCCCTATCTATACAGCCCCTATCTATACAGCCCCTATCTATACAGCCCCTATCTATACAGCCCCTATCTATACAGCCCCTATCTATACAGCCCCTATCTATACAGCCCCTATCTATACAGCCCCTATCTATACAAATAATACTAAAAAGAATCACAAATGGTTAAATACTGTCAATCTAAGTGGATTCCTTTTTAAAATACATGTTCTGTGTTTCATGCATCTCTCCAGGTCTGATCCACAAGCTGCAGAAGAAGCTGGCTCCTCAGGGCGTCAAGCTCTCCATCCCTGGTCTAGAGGGGGTGTCTGGCCCTGCTGTACCCATCCCAGAGCCCTCTGAGCCTGGCTTGCTGCGGCTGCTGTCCCTGCTGTGCGGTCTGGAGCTGAACGGTAACCTGCGGTCAGAGCTGGAGCAGACTGTTGAGAAGGAGAGGGGTTGTCTCCTCCAGGACACCCTGCTACATGGCCTGCTGGACGGCCCAGCCCTCAGACACTGCCTGGACACAGCCCTGGAGAACTCTACCCCCGGGAAGATCAAAGTCCTGGAGGTGAGCTAGACTCGTGATACTCAAGCCTTTGTCTGGGGACGCGATAAAAATATTTAACAAGAAGAAAGTGACAAAGAAAACATATTTGAATGAATCTTTAGTTCTTCTCCTAGACCATCAGGCTCTCCTCTCTAACCCGGCTCTGTCTCTCCTCTCTAACCCGGCTCGGTCTCTCTCCTCTCTAACCCGGCTCTGTCTCTCTCCTCTCTAACCCGGCTCTGTCTCTCCCCCTCAGACTCTCCTCTCTAACCCGGCTCTGTCTCTCCTCTCTAACCTGGCTCTGTCTCTCCCCCTCAGGCTCTCTCCAGCGACGGTCGTCTCTTCTCCCGCGCCGTGCCCATCCTCAACATCCAGCCCATGCTCCGCCTTGACTATGTTGCCACGGCAATGACCCTCGACCTCCTGACCCCCCATCAGACCACCCTGGACGCCCTGGGAGTCACAGCGGCACAGTGGGACCCCCACCAGGGCCCCGTGCCCGGGGGAGAAGTCGGAGGGGCTGACCTGGTGGTGTGTAATCACGCCTGGGGGCCCCTGGGGGCCGGGGCAGAGGTGGTGGTAGAGAACCTGGCCTCTGGGGCCAAAGAAGGGGGCTTTGTGATGCTCCACACCCTATTGAAGGGAGAGACTCTGGCGGAGACGGTGGCCTTCCTCACCTCCAAGAACAGCAAGACCAACCGTCAGAGACTGTTCTCGCAGGTCAGTCACACTGCAATGGACAACAGAAGCCCAGAACTATTCTTAGCCCTTAGAGCCCTGCTATAATACTTGAAGAGTAGCTGTCAGCTTCAGGCAGTATTTAGTGAGGATCCATAAACTGACCATACAGTCAGTCACCTGTGACCGTTCTCTCAGTGATGACCTGTTATCATGTCTAATCTTGCATCTGTTTTTCTCCTCCGATTCTCTAGGCTGAGTGGGAGAAGGTGTTCTCTGATGCATCTCTCAAATTGGTGGCTGTTAGGAAGTCCTTCTATGGCTCTGCCCTATTCCTGTGTCGCCGTCGGTTACCCCGCAAACAGCCCATCTTCCTGCCTGTTGACAGCATGGACTACCAGTGGGTGGACACACTCAAGGTGAGGGAGTGTGGCTCTGTGTCTGTGTTAACTCCTTTTTAAGTCCTTATAAGCCTTTATAACTGTCTCTCCTCCCCAGGCGACGCTGGCTGAGCCCTCGGACTCTCCGGTCTGGCTGACTGCTACCCAGACCCACTCTGGGGTGGTGGGCATGGTCAACTGTCTACGCCAGGAGCCTGGTGGCAACCGCATACGGTGAGATAAAGCCTGGTTTGAAACAAGCCCTCACCCCTTCCCCTAGACTGTTGATCTGAAAGGATCACACTGAAAGCAGCACAGTTGTGTATGCCTTAAAAGCACAGATGTGTGTGTATATATTAGAAAGGTAGTAGCTTGGCTGTGAATCACAGACTAAAGCTGTATCTCTCTCTCTCTCTCTCTCTCTCTCTCTCTCTCTCTCTCTCTCTCTCTCTCTCTCTCTCTCTCTCTCTCTCTCTCTCTCTCTCTCTCTCTCTCTCTCTCTCTCTCTCTCTCTCTCTCTCTCTCTCTCTCTCTCTCTCTCTCTCTCTCTCTCTCTCTCTCTCTCTCTCTCTCTCTCTCTCTCTCCCCCCCCCCCCCCCCCCCCACAGGTGTGCATTTGTGTCCAACCTGTGTGAGTCCACTGTGGCGCCCACCCTGCAGCCTACCCATAGTTCCATGAGGTCTGTGCTGGAGGGAGACCTGTGTATGAACGTGTTCAGGGATGGACACTGGGGAATGTTCAGACACCAGCTCATCTCTCAGGGTACGACAACCACGCTGCCATCTCTCTTCTCTCTGATCTGAAAAGTTGCACCCGTTGAGATATCTTGAGAGAGAGTTCACACATTCAGTTATTACATAGGAGCTTGATGATATCATTATGGAATAATGATAAATACTAGAAGAGTTGATGTCAGACTAGCCCTAGGCTCAAGAATACCCATACCAATCTTAACATCTCTCCTCTCAGATCTGAGTGAGGAGTTGACAGAGCAGGCGTACGTTAACGTGTTGACCCGCGGTGACCTCTCCTCCCTGCGTTGGATCGCCTCGCCCCTCCGTCATTTTGTGGCGAGCAGCCCCCACGTGCAGCTGTGTCGGGTCTACTACAGCTCCCTCAACTTCAGAGACATCATGCTGGCCACCGGGAAACTGCCACCGGACGCCATCCCAGGTACACACATCACTTCGCACAGGGACACTCCCGCACAGCCAGATTTACTCACACACACACACACCCACAACAACCTGACTACCCTCTCCCTCTGTAGGTGACCTGGCCCTCCAGCAGTGCATGTTGGGTATGGAGTTCTCAGGTCGTGACCCCAGCGGTAGGCGTGTGATGGGGCTGTTGCCTGCTAAAGGCCTGGCCACTTGCGTCGACGCTGACACACGCTTCCTCTGGGACGTCCCAGACAGCTGGTGAGGCACTGGGATGATCCCAAAGGACACCCTATTCCCTATGCAGTGCACTTGAGTGGGAGTGGCAGGTAGCCTAGTGGTCCTAGCCTAGAGCATTGGCCTAGTAAACAAAAGTTTGCAAGATTGAATCCATGAGCTGACAAGGTACAAATCTGTCGTTCTGCCCCTGAACAGGCAGTTAACCCACTGTTCCGAGGCCGTCATTGAAAATAAGAATTTGTTCTTAACTGACTTGCCTAGTTAAATAAAGTTTTTAAAAAAGGAGCATTTTAAATCCTAATAAATAAGAGGGAACCTAATCCTAGATCAGCACTCCTATAATTTGGGAATACAGAGCCATAGAAAATCTGTGATGTTCTGGGAACGGATTACCTATTTACTGGTGATGTCTTATGCCTTATGACTAAGGTATCGTTAGTAACTTAACGTTTCTCTCTAGGACCCTGGAGCAGGCTGCATCGGTGCCAGTGGTCTATTCTACAGCCTACTACTCGCTGGTGGTGCGTGGCAGGCTCCGCCCAGGCGAGAGTGTCCTCATCCACTCAGGGTCAGGGGGCGTTGGCCAGGCTGCCATCGCCATCGCACTCAGTCAGCACTGTAGGGTTTTCACTACTGTTGGTGAGTACCGGAGACCACACACACTCAGCCTGTTAGTGTCAGGATTGTCAGTGCATTTAGCCATAGATGTGTGTCTGTAACCTGTGTTTGTGTTCTGTCTCAGGTTCAGCAGAGAAGCGTGCCTACCTACAGGAGCGTTTCCCCCAGCTCACCGCTGAGTCCTTCGCCAACTCTAGAGACGCCACCTTCGAACAGCACGTCCTGCTACACACACATGGAAAAGGTCAGACACACTTTAGATATCAGCTCCTTTCCAAACTTGCCTCACACAAAACACTTAAACGATACACACCCAACATGTCACTGACCTATCAAAATATGCAGTCATACATTGCACACCCTATGTTAAGCCATCAAATCCAGCCTCCCTTCCTCACAATCACTCATGCGCCATTTAGCAGACTCTTTTATCCAAAGTGACTTAGTTATGCGTGCATACGTTTTACATATTGGTGGCCCCAGCGGGAATTGAACCCATAACGTTGCAAGCTCCATGCTCTACCGACTGAGCCACAAAGGACCACTTAAATGTGGTCTTATTTATCCTGAATGTCTCTGTGTTTAGTGAACATGGTATTGTGTATCCTGGATGTCTCTGTGTTTAGGAGTGAACATGGTATTGTGTATCCTGGATGTCTCTGTGTTTAGGAGTGAACATGGTATTGTGTATCCTGGATGTCTCTGTGTTTAGGAGTGAACATGGTATTGTGTATCCTGGATGTCTCTGTGTTTAGGAGTGGACATGGTATTGTGTATCCTGGATGTCTCTGTGTTTAGGAGTGAACATGGTATTGTGTATCCTGGATGTCTCTGTGTTTAGGAGTGAACATGGTATTGTGTATCCTGGATGTCTCTGTGTTTAGGAGTGAACATGGTATTGTGTATCCTGGATGTCTCTGTGTTTAGGAGTGAACATGGTATTGTGTATCCTGGATGTCTCTGTGTTTAGTGAACATGGTATTGTGTATCGTGGATGTCTCTGTGTTTAGTGAACATGGCATTGTGTATTCTGGATGTCTCTGTGTTTAGGAGTGAACATGGTGTTAAACTCCCTGGCTGAGGAGAAACTGCAGGCCAGTCTTCGCTGTCTGGCCCGACACGGACGCTTCCTGGAGATCGGCAAATACGACCTGTCCAACAACTCCCCTCTGGGTCAGTACACTGCAACTGCTCTCTGCATGGCAGCTATTTTGTCCCCGACTCACTGTGCCACTGCAGCTGATCTATCTGACATGCGTTCCTGTTTCCCTCAGGAATGGCTCTCTTCCTGAAGAACGTGGCGTTCCACGGAATCCTATTGGACGCCCTGTTTGAGGAGGGGAACCGGGAGTGGGAGGAGGTGTCCCAGCTGCTGAAGGAGGGCATTGTGGGAGGTGTAGTCAAGCCCCTGAGGACTACAGTGTTTGAGAGAGACCAGGTGGAGGAGGCCTTCAGATACATGGCCCAGGGAAAACACATCGGCAAAGTACAGCTGCAGGTCAGTGACTGAACTCTTTCCTTAGCTGCTTTTTCTTCCTCACAAAAAAAGTTTTTTCCATTTCCTCACTTTGCTTTTTAAACCTTTCCATCACTTGTTTTTTTCTCTTTTTCCTCTCAACACTACTTTGCTTACCACACTACTTTACAGACATATTACACGTTTATGATGCTGTTGTAACACAGTTATTTCTACTAATCACACTTATCACTGTTTTTAATTCTAGTCAGATATATATCTGTGTTGTATCTGATGTCTTTCTCTAGGTGCGTTCTGAGGAGATGGGTAATGGTACCCAGGCGGTGGGCTCGCCCCTCTCCCTCCCCGCCATCTGCCGTACCTTCTGCCCCGCCTCCCACTCTTACATCATCACCGGGGGACTGGGTGGCTTCGGGCTGGAGCTCGCCCATTGGCTGACGGAGAGGGGCGCCCGCAAACTGGTGCTCACCTCCAGATCGGGCATCCGCAACGGTAAGAGAGAGACAATAACTTTTACGGCTAACTAGGTCGTGTGTTGTTCTGAAAAGCCAAGCCATTGTGCTAGGCAAGTCCGTTAAGAACAAATTCTTATTTTACAATGACGGCCTACCAGAGAACGGTGGGTTAACTGCCTTGTTCAGGGGCAGAACAACAGATTTTTTACCTTGTCAGCTTGGGCCAGTAACCTTTTGGTTACTGGCCCAACGCTCTAACCACTAGGCTACCTAGTCAGCACCCTCCACTTGTCTAGGTGGAGGGTGACGTTAGCTACACGCAGAAGTTAGCTACACGCTGCTGATTTGTTAGTGACAGTTCGGTCACCTTTGTCATTGTCGGTTCATGTTGCTAGGTTACCAGGCCAAGCGTGTGCGTGAGTGGCAGGGGATGGGCGTGCAGGTGCTGGTGTCCACCAGTGACGTCAGCACCCAGGAGGGGGCAGAGCAACTCATTAACGAGGCCTGCAGGTTGGGGCCTGTGGGAGGAGTCTTTCATCTTGCCATGGTAACGACCCCCACTGTTCTAACCCGTCTTAACCTGTCTCCTTCACCTGTCCCTGTTTCACCTGTCTCATCTCTCTCTCTAACCTGTCTGTCTCTCTCCTGTCTGTGTGTGTACCAGGTGTTGAAGGATGGTATGCTAGAGAATCTGACTCCTCAGCTGTTCCTGGATGTCAACAAACCCAAATACAACGGCACCCTCCACTTAGACAAGTGAGATGACATTCTCCAGCCTAATATAGTGCTATCCTCAACCTTGGCTCTGCCTTGCTTCCCTCAGAAGAGAGTCAAATTAGTTTGGTTTGAATTTAAGGTGAAATCCAAGACAATGGTTGAAAAACAAAAATAATATATATTTTAGAGCAAGAAATATTTGAGACTCAAGAACCCACATTATCAAATTGTGGAGACAAAAATGAATGTCTCATATGCTTATTTTTTCTCCTCAGTGTGACCAGAAAGATGTGTCCAGACCTCAGTTACTTCGTAGCCTTCTCCTCTGTGAGCTGCGGCCGCGGCAACGCCGGCCAGAGTAACTATGGTTACGCCAACTCCGCCATGGAGCGCGTGTGTGAGCAGCGGCTCCACGACGGCCTGCCTGGATTGGCTGTCCAGTGGGGCGCCATTGGTGACGTGGGCGTGGTCCTGGAGACCATGGGCGGTAATGACGTGGTGGTGGGTGGGACTCTCCCGCAGCGCATCACTTCCTGTTTGGAGGTGCTGGACCGCTTCCTGTGCGAGCGTCGTCCGGTGATGTCGAGCTTCGTGCTGGCAGAAAGGAGCGTGGTGAAGAGCGAAGGAACCGGACAGAGAGACCTGGTGGAGGCTGTTGCTCATATACTGGGTAAGAGAGGTTCCATTCTGGTTCCATTCTGGTATTCCAGAAGTCATGCTTATTGCCATCTGATTTTGGGGATCTTCCAACTGGGATTTCTGAGAATTTTGGGAAAGTGGCCAGTATTTTGCATCCCTAATTTGGTATGTATTCATGATGTGTGTTTGATGTGTAACTTCTCACCCTCCCTCTCTCAGGTGTACGTGATGTCAGCAGCCTGAACGCTGATGCCTCATTGGCTGATCTGGGTCTGGACTCTCTTATGGGCGTGGAAGTGCGTCAGACACTGGAGCGCGACTACGACATTGTCATGGCAATGAGGGAGATCCGACAGCTCACCATCAACAAGCTCAGAGAGCTGTCTAGTCAACCGGCAGGAACAGCAGGTGTGTGTGTGTGTTGTGTGTTTGTGTGTGTTTCTTGGGCTCATGTCTCTCGCTCTCTTTCTCTCTCTCACTCTAGAGTCCCGTCAGTCTCCAGTGAAGAAGGGAGGAGTGCGTTCTCTGTTGGAGTCGGACCTCAGTTTGATGCTGGTCAACCCAGACAGCCCCACGGTCTCACGTCTCAACGAGGTGCAGAGTGTTGAGCGCCCGCTGTTCCTGGTCCACCCTATAGAGGGCTCCATCGCTGCCTTCCGAACGCTCACCGCCAAGCTCAGTGTTCCCTGCTACGGCCTGCAGTGCACTAAAGGTACACATGAAGACCTATACAGACACGCGCGCACAAGTGCCCTGCAAAAGTATTCATTCCCTTGGTGTGTTTCCTATTGTCTTGCATTACAACCTGTAATTGAAATGTTTTTTATTTGGATTTCATGTAATGGACATACACAAAATATTCCAAATTGGTGAAATGAAATGAAAAAATAACTTGTTTCAAAAAAATAAAAACTGAAAAGTGGTGCGTGTATATGTATTCACCCCCTTTGCTGTGAAGCCCCTGAATACGATCTGGTGCTGCCAATTACCTTCAGAAGTCACATAATTAGTTGGATTGCACACAGGTGGACTTTATTTAAGTGTCATATGATCTCAGTATATACAGTGGGGCAAAAAGTATTTAGTCAGACACCAATTGTGCAAGTTCTCCCACTTAAAAAGATGAGAGGCCTGTAATTTTCATCATAGGTACACTTCAACTATGACAGACAAAATGAGAAAAAAAATCCAGAAAATCACATTGTAAGATTTTTAATGAATTTATTTGCAAATTATGGTGGAAAATAAGTAAAAAATCTTAACCCTATTTCTTGAACTGTATTGTTGGTTAAGGGCTTGTAAGTAAGCATTTCACTGTAATGTTGTTTTCAACGCATGGGACAAATGAACTTTGATTTAACCTCGATCTAAATGACTCAACCCATCCATCTCTCTAGCTGCTCCTTTGGACAGTATCCAGTCTCTGGCTGCATACTATGTGGAGTGTATAGGTCAGGTACGTAATATACTAACCACAGCTTTGTTTGTAATGTACATTTAGGTCAATTATAGGTAATTAGTGATTTATAAATAACTGTCTCTGTTTTTTTGTGTAAAGGTGCAATCAGAGGGTCCGTACCGGATCGCCGGATACTCCTTTGGAGCCTGCGTGGCGTTTGAGATGTGTTCTCAGCTGCAGGCACAGGGTAGGACCATAGACTACCTCTTCCTCTTCGACGGATCACACTCCTACGTCGCCGCTTACACACAGGTGAGCACTTAAGGACACGTGGATACACAGACGGACACAGATAGACACGTGGATACACAGACGGACATACACGAATACACGCACACACACACACACACGGATACACGCACACACACACACACACACACGAATACCTGCACACACACACACACACGGATACACGCACACACAGATACACACACATACAGACACATACAGACACACATGGATATATACACACACACACACACACACACATTGGTGACACGTGTCTACATACTGACCCACAGATGACATGTTAACAGGATGTACATGTAAACAGAGGCCCTCAGGCACATGCATATTCAGTTACCTCAAAGTGAACTCTACTGCAACACTCCTAACCTCATGATTAACCACAGTGTAGAGTTAGAATACCAACATGAACCACAGTGTAGAGTTAGAATACCAACGCGCACCACAGTGTAGAGTTAGAATACCAACACGAACCACAGTGTAGAGTTAGAATACCAACGTGAACCACAGTGTAGAGTTAGAATACCAACACGCACCACAGTGTAGAGTTAGAATACCAACGTGAACCACAGTGTAGTGTAGTGTAGAGTTAGAATACCAACACGAACCACAGTGTAGAGTTAGAATACCAACGCGAACCGTAGTGTAGAGTTAGAATACCAACACGAACCACAGTGTAGTGTAGAGTTAGAATACCAACACGAACCACAGTGTAGAGTTAGAATACCAACACGAACCACAGTGTAGAGTTAGAATACCAACGCGAACCACAGTGTAGTGTAGAGTTAGAATACCAACGCGAACCGCAGTGTAGTGTAGAGTTAGAATACCAACGCGAACCACAGTGTAGTGTAGAGTTAGAATACCAACACGAACCACAGTGTAGAGTTAGAATACCAACGCGAACCACAGTGTAGTGTAGAGTTAGAATACCAACGCGAACCGTAGTGTAGTGTAGAGTTAGAATACCAACGCGAACCACAGTATAGAGTTATGTGGAGTTTGAACACCAACATGAGGTTATTTTCCTTTCAGAGCTACAAATCCAAGCTGACCCCTGGTAATGAGTCAGAGGCAGAGACTGAAGCTATGTGTGCCTTCATCCAGCAGTTTACTGGCATCGAGTACAGCAAGGTACCCATCTCTCTCTCCCTCTCTCTCTGTCTCTCTGTGTACCTCTCTCTGTGTACCACCCCCTCTCTCTCTCTCTCTCTCTCTCTCTCTCTCTCTCTCTCTCTCTCTCTCTCTCTCTCTCTCTCTCTCTCTCTCTCTCTGTGTGTACCTCTCTCTGTGTGTGTGTACCTCTCTCTGTGTACCACCCCCTCGCTCTCTCGCTCTGTACCCCTCCCCCCCTTCTCTCAATTCAATTTAAGGGCTTTATTGGCATGTGAAACATATGTTTACATTGCCAAAGCAAGTTAAATGGATAATAAACAAAAGGGAAATAAATAATATAAAATTAACAGTAACTTTACATTCATATGTTCCAAAAGCATAAAGACATTTCAAATGTCTATGTGCAAATAGTTAAAAGGGAAAATAAATAAACATAAATATGGGTTGTATTTTTCAATGGTGTTTGTTCTTCACTGGTTGCCCTTTTCTTGTGGCAACAGGTCACACATATTGCTGCTGTGATGGCACACTGGTATTTCACCCAATAGATTCATCAAAATTGGATTTGTTTTCAAATTCTTTGTGGTTCTGTGTAATCTGAGGGAAATATTAATATTGTCATACATTTGGCAGGAGGTTAGGAAGTGTATCTCAGTTTCCACCTCATTTTCTGGGCAGTGTGCACATAGCCTGTCTTCTCTTGAGAGCCAGGTCTGCCTACGGCAGCCTTTCTCAATAGCAAGGCTATAATCACTGAGTCTGTACATAGTCAAAGATTTTCTTAAATTTGGTCAATCATAATCTGCCACTGTGTACTATCTGTTTAGGGCCCAATAGCATTCTAGTTTGTTCTGTTACTTTGTTAATTCTTTATAATGTATCAGGGTAGCCTAGTGGTTAGAGTGTTGGACTAGTAACCGAAAGGTTGTAAGTTAAAATCCCTGAGCTGACAAGGTACCAATCTGTCCTTCTGCCCCTGAACAGGCAGTTAACCCACTCTACCTAGGCCGTCATTGAAAATAAGAATTAGTTCTTAACTGACTTGCCTAGTTAAATAAAGATAAAAAATATATATTTTTGTTTTCTCATGATTTGGTTGGGTCTAATTGTGTTGCTGTGCTGGAGCTGTGGGGTGTGTTTGTGTTTGTGAACAGAGCCCCAGGACCAGCTTGCTTAGGGGTCTCTTCTCCAGGTTCATCTCTCTAGGGGATGGCTTTGTTATGGAAGGTTTGAGATTCACTTCCTTTTAGGTGGTTGTAGAATTTAATGTCTCTTTTCTGGATTTTGATTAGCTGGTTATCGGCCTGCATTATTTAGTGTTTTACATAGTTTTTGCAAAATTCTGCATTCAGTCTCAATTTGGTGTTTGTCACATTTTTTTATTTTTTATTCTTGGTTGGTGACCAGACCCCAGACCTCACAACCATAAAGGGCAATGGGTTCTATAACTGATTCAAGTATTTTTAGCCAGATCGTAATTGGTATGTCAAATTTTATGTTCTTTTGATAGCATAGAAGGACCTTCTTGCCTTGTCTCTCAGATCGTACACAGCTTTGTGGAAGTTACCTGTGGTGTTGATGTTTAGGCCGAGGTATGTATAGTTTGTGTGCTCTAGGGCAATGGTGTCTAGATGCAATTTGTATTTGTGGTCCTGGCAACTGGACCTTTTTTGGAACACCATTATTTTGGTCTTACTGAGATTTACTGTCAGGTCCCAGGTCTGACAGAATCTGTGCAGAAGATGTAGGTGCTGCTGTAGGCCCTCCTTGGTTGGTGACAGAAGCACCAGATCATCAGTAGTCATTTGACTTCAGATTCTAGTGGGGTGAGGCTGGGTGCTGCAGACTGTTCTAGTGCCGTTGCCAATTCGTTGATATACATGTTTAAGAGGACGGGGCTTAAGCTGCATCCCTGTCTCACCCCACGGCCCTGTTGAAATAAATGTGTTTTGACACATTTAACCCCACACCTGTTTGTTTACATGGAAGAAAAACATACAACATTATCAAATCCAACACCGCTTTCCATCAATTTATATACCAGACCCTCATGCCAAATTGAGTCAACAAAGCCTTTGTTTCGGGTTGTTTGTTTGTCACATAGGGTGTGCATGGTAAATACTTGGTCTGTCGTCTGGTAATTTTGTAAAAATCCAATTTGATATTTCCTCAGTACATTGTTTTCACTGAGTAAATGTATGTCTGCTATTAACTCTCTTTCCTTCTACCACCCTCCCCCTCTCTGTCTAGTTGTTGGAGACCCTCCTCCCCCTGTCTGATCTGAAAGCCCGTGTCAACATGGCGGTGGACCTCATCACCTCCAGCCATAAGAACGTCAGTAAAGACTCCCTGCGATTCGCCGCCGCCACATTCTACTACAAACTCAAGGCTGCCGACGGTTACGTCCCGGCAACCAAATACCATGGCAACGTCACCCTGCTCCGCGCCAAGGCCAGCAGCGACTACGGAGACAACTTGGGGGCCGACTACAAACTGAATGAGGTGATTGCACTTGCGCGCGCACACACACACACACACAACTATAATAACTGGTTTTGTTTCTCCCCAGGTGTGTGATGGTAAGGTGTCGGTTCACGTCATCGAGGGAGACCACCGCAGCTTCCTGGAAGGAGAGGGGGTTGAGTCTATCAGCAGCATCATCCACAGCTCATTGGCCGAGCCACGCATTAGTGCCCGAGAGGGTTAGACCAGTCCCGCCCATTCCCAGCCTTCTCCCCCAATAGCATCAACTTCTCCTATCATCAAATCTAAACCCCATTGATCAATACATATAATGTACGCAATCCCCCACCAATTAAAGCTCGTCTCGCTGCACAGGGTATGTTCCCATGGGAACAAATCGTGCTGTATGTTATATTTATTTTTTACCCTGTCTCTTTATCATGTTTGGAACGGTAGAATAAATGTCCATACTGATAATCCTGCTACAACTGGAAACACGCTGGCTCAACCCAATAGCTAGCCTAGCATGTGAGCCTGGCTGTGTTACCAAATGACCAATGACTAGATAACCTACCTAGCTGCTGTGTTATGATACTGCTAAACGGTATGTCGTTACCTTGATGATAAAAAGGGTCCACCCACACAGCTTTATCTACTCATGGTGTGTTTGTGCGTGTATTTGCATGTTAGATCTTATGCCAAACCCTAGCAGTGCCCTAATGATGCAGACATAGGTCTGTTCCACCTGGACGTAGCCTCCTGTCTCTTTCACATGTCTAACACCTGTTCAAGCACTGTACCTGTTACCAAGTGTGACGTTGACATTGTTACATGGTTGTCTTGTGTTTGGGTAGGTTTTATTCTGTTTGTTTTGCATCAGGGTTTGTTTACCAGATTTGGTCAGAAGTTAAGTTATGATCCCTATTTTAGTAGATTTTGATGTGTTTTGTTGCCTTGCAGAGATGGTAACTGTTGTAGTATTGTTACACTGGTCTACTTAAGGTAGGTTCACACAGTGACATGCATAAGACTCCTCGTCTTGAGAACTAAAGGTGTTACGGTCGCTACAAGGAAATGGATCAAGTGTTTGACTGATGCCATATTTGATCAAGTTAATGACTTTATTACCTATTCAGCTGTTTCCTAGACTCCATGTCTTCCCAGTTAAGAACTGAACCTTTTGAAAACAACAGTATTCTTCTGGGTTGAGATCTGTGTGTGTTTTCTTTCCTGTGTGAGTACACCTTTTTAAGAGGACTGATTAGATATCTACAGTTCACGTTTTATGATGTCGGGTTCTTTGACAGAAAAAAAAGTCATTTAAATTGCTGCTGTTTAAAAATGTATGATGTTCTATGTGACTACAATGGATTACTGAATTAACATTGTCTTTTCCTTAAATGGGAAGACATTTTCCAACATTCCTGAAATATTGTTACACAAGACTCATTTTAAATATTTGAATATTACTGCTGTCAACCTGCAATGCTTCAAAACTCTTTGGCACTTATTTGAAAGGAAATTGAGCAATAGTCCAGTATTTGGGTAGTGCCATACAAGTGATGTCCTGCTAAACCTATGGTCGTGTTCACTAGGGCACAACGTAGCAAAATGCTTTGCAACTGAAGATGAGCGTTCATTTTTGGTGCCCACTGAACATGACCAGATTTGACTGTCTTACTGAAAGAGTAGTAGTTTGTCCAAGCTTCCATTTAGTTTGTAAAGTGGAGTCATTGATCTGAAGAACGGGCCTTGTTGAGGAGTAGGTAGACTTGACCCCTAACCACTAGTCCAGAAACAGGTATTTTACTGTCCTCCCGTTAGGACTGTTGGGAGGGTAATCTGATCCTATTGTACATCTGTGGTTACGAGGCAACTTTAGACCTCTATCTTGTTTTTGACTCCCATGATCTTTGCTGTCCCCTAAAGGTCCTCTAAGATCTTGGGTCCAATCCTAGAATGCAACAGACTGACCTGACTTCTGAGACTTCTAATCAGGTCTATGAAGAGTCGGGTGACTGTAATTTGAACCCTGTGATTGGCTGCAGTAAAAAGGAGGAGGAAATTGACGGTGTGCTCCTCTAGTTGTATTTATTGTATTAGTCCAAATAAAGAACTATCACTAACATCCTGCCTCACTGTCTGTTCTATGTAAACTTAACAAGGACATTATAGTTCTCAGCAAGTAGTGTATTCAACAGATTTGAGAGGTTGGCATGGAATATAATGAGAGAACTTGTTATGCACCAAATACTTATTAGGGGTTACTTTATTGCCCTGGGCAAGTTCAGGCTGATCTGTGGTTGCCCCATTAGGCAGGTGACATTTTTCACTGAAAACAACCAACCACTGCCTGTAGCCTGATCTTTCTTGTTCTTCACAGTTGTCAGTCTTTCACTTAAACAAGTTATGATGTTTGTGTGTAAACAGCTTTTTTCACAAGTGTCTATAATCTTCGGGCATTCATGACATACTCCTGGCCTTTCACACCTTAATGTCAATCCCTGCATATAACTGACCATACATTCCTTATGCAATCAGATGTCCTGTGTCTCTAAATGGGTGTTATTCCTTTGCTGGTCATGTGTTTGTGTCATATAGAAGTTACCACTAAAAAGTCACACAGCATTCGACTATGAGGGCCATCTGCTACTACGTTCACTACAGGTCTGCCTCTGCCTTTAAAGTTAGTGTGGACAGAGAGGTGTTTTGTGTGTGTGTGTTACTTTGAGGTTGAGTACAGATGATGTGAGAGTGATAAGATGCATGCACACATGACTGTTAGTCACGTTGGTTAAAAGCATCTGCTAAATGGAATATTATGTATTATAAGAAACAAGACCACTGGATTGGCCTTTCAGTCCAACAGGGTGTGCTCAGACACAAGGGAAGCTTCCCAAATGGAACCCTATTCTCTACATAGTGCACTACATTGACCAGAGCAGTGCACTATGTAGGGAATAGGGTGTAATTTGGGAAGAAGGTAGGGCTGGGACACTCATAGAGGAGCAACAGATTGTTTTTCAGAAAAGGACCACCCTGCGAGGCAGACTGATTAAACCACAGCCTTGGATGTTCAAAGGCTGTTATGATACAGAGAGGGAGAGATATACATCTAAATGCACATACACTGACTGTCCTCTCTCTGTTGATGTTCATCATCTGAATAAAGCCAATGAACTGCTGTCTATCTGTCCTATCCTGTGACAGGTGGAATTTAAAATGAGGCGTGTGTTAATCACCTCAAATTTCTTTCCCTGGAAATCAGAGGTTGAGAAGAAAAGGTTTGCAGAGGAGCACAGTAATTATTTCTATCCACGGCCACAAAGTTGAAGTGAGGACAAGTTTACAACAGGCCTGCATGTTAGGATTGCTCTTTGTCAATGATGATAAATGATAGATATTGGTTTTATGATGCTATCTGTGTTGGGTGGATGGATGCCTGCTGGTCTAGGACTAGGTAATGATGTTATGCTGAATGGTTATTAGAGACTACAGCAGCAGAAGTCATCTCACAGAGGATCAGTAAAAGATCCATCTCTTTTTTATCTCAATTTCTGTAACACACTATCTAGTCTCTAACTCTCACTCTCTCTCTCTACCTCTTTCCCTCTCTTGCTTTCTCAAACTTATTTCCTTCTCTCAGTCACTCTTTCTTTCTCTCTCTCTTTCTCTCTCTCACTCTCTTTCCTGTGTCAATTCATCTCACTTATTAAATTAGAGATCTTCAGCACAGGTCAATGAGCTAATGAGTATCTGGGGTTGAACCAGAGCAGACTGTTGGATGGCAGGCTTGTTCTATTCTCTCATGAACACCCCCTCATGCATCAACATTCCTTTGTTTTGAAAGGGCATATGTACTGATTGAATCAACGTTGTTTCCACGTCAGTTCAATTAAATTACGTTGAACAACGTAGAATAGACGTTGACGTCTGTGCCCTGTGGGTAGGTTGGTCTGATTCTCTTAATGGAGATTCATTAACAAAGGTGATCTTCAACTAAGACCCTGGTCTTTCCACAGGGTTGTGCTCAATTTACAATTTCTGAATTTATGCTCAACAAAAATATAAAAGCAACATGTAAAGTGCTGGTCCCATGTTTCATGAGCTGAACTACTCACAAAAAAAAAGTATTTCTCTCAAATTGTGTGCACACATTTGTTTACATCCCTGGTGTCATTTCTCCTTTGTTAAGGAGAGGTGTGGCATGTCAGAAAGCTGATTAAACAGTATGATCGTTATATAGGTGCACCTTGTGCTGGGGACAATAACAGGCCACTCTAAAATTAGCAGTTTTGTCACACAGCACAATACCACAGATGTCTCACGTTTTGATGGAGTGTGCAATTGGCATGATGACTGCAGAAATGTCCACCAGAGTTGTTGCCAGAGAATTGAATGTTAAGGATCTGACCCTTTTTTCACCTAAAATGACATAACCAAATCTAACTGCCTGTAGCTCAGGACCTGAAGCAAGGATATTTTTTTTTTAAATGTTACTTTATTTAACTAGGCAAGTCAGTTAAGGACAAATTCTTATTTTCATTGATGGCCTAGGAACAGTGGGTTAACTGCCTTGTTCAGGGGCAGAACAATAGATTTTTACCTTGTCAGCTCAGGGATTTGATCTTGCAACCTTTTGGTTACTAGTCCAGTGCTCTAACCACTAGGGTATCTACCACCCCAGGTAGCCTATTCTTGATAACATTTGAAAGGAAACACTTTAAAGTTTGTGGAAATGTGAAATTAATGTTGGAAAATATAACACATTAGATCTGGTAAAAGATAATACAAAGACAAAAACATGAGTTTTCAATGTTTTTTCTCTCCATCTTTGAAATGCAAGAGAAAGACCATTATATGACCTAGGACTCTAGGCGCAATTTAGATTTTAGCCACTAGATGTCAGCAAAGTTTTAGACTGATCCAATTAACCATTGCATTACTGTTCAAAATGTTGTATCAAGTCTGGCCAAATGTGCCGAATTGGTCAATTGATACATTTTCAAGTACATAACTATAGAGAACATGGTAATAAAATAATATAGTTTACACACTCCCAGGAATGTCATAAATGATGGATAATTAGCTTCCCTACAGGAAAGACACTAACCTTCAGGATCAAGGGAAGGATGAAGGAGCAAAGCACAGAGAGATCCTCATTGAAAATCTGCTTCAGAACACTCAGGTCCTCAGACTGGGGCAAAGTTTCACCTTCAAACAGGACAACGACCCCAAGCACACAGCTAAGAACAAGTCTGGAAAAAGTTTCTGAATTTCCTTGAGCTGCCCAGCCAGAGCCCGGACTTGAACCCGATTAAACATCTCTGGAGATACCTGAAAATAGCTGTGCAGCAACGCTCCCAATCCAGCCTGACAGAGCTTAAGAGGATCTACAGAGAAGAATGGGAGAAACTCCCCAAATACAGGTGTGCCAAGCTTGTAGCGTCATACCCAAGAAGACTCGAGGCTGTAATCACTGCCAAAGGTGCTTCAACAAAGTACTGAGTAAAGGGTCTGAATACATAGGTAAATGTGACATTTCCGTTTTTTATTTTTAATACATTTGCAAATGCAAAAATTTCTAAAAACCTGTTTTTCCTTTGACGTTATGCGGTATTGTGTGTAGATTGATGAGGGGGGAAAAACAATTTAATCAATTTTAGAATAAGTCTGTAAGCTAACAAAATGTGGAAAAAGTCAAGGGGTCTGAATATTTTCCGAAGGCACCGTACCATATGTGTCAAAGTAATGAGAAGTTCATGTTTTATGACCGAGTTGAAAATCTTTGGATTGGTTTGTTAATTAAATTCTACTTCCTGTCATACAGATATGATGCCTTCAAAAAAAAGGTAGGGACGTGGATCAAAAAAGCAGTCAGTATCTGGTGTGACCATCATTTGCCTCATGCAGCTCATCTCCTTTGCATAGAGTTGATCAGTCTGTTGATTGTGGCCTGTGGAATGTTGTTCAATGGCTGTGCGAAGTTGCTGGATATTGGCAGGAACTGGAACACGCTGTCGTACATGTCGATCCAGAGCATCCCAAACATGCTCAATGGGTGACATGTCTGGTGAGGATGCAGGACGTGGAAGAACTGGGACATTTTCAGCTTCCAGGAATTGTGTACAGATCCTTGCGACATGGTGCTGAGCATTGTCATGCTGAAACATGGGGTGATTGTGGCTGATGAATGGCCAGACAATGGGCCTCAGGATCTTGTTGCGGTATTGCTGTGCATTAAAATTGCCATCGATAAAATACCATAACACGTGATCTGGGGTTGTGTGGCCGGTTGGATCTACTGCCGAATTCTCTAAAATGACTTTGGAGGCGGCTATTCGTAGAGATATTATGAATGATGGAGGCTACTGTCTTCATGGGGACCTTCAATGCTGCAGAAAAGTTTTGGTGCCCTTCCTCAGATCTGTGCCTCGACACAATCTTGTCTTGGAGCTCTATGGGAAATTCTTTTGACCTCATGGCTTGGTTTTTACTCTGACATGCACTGTCAACTGTGGAACTGTATATAGACAGGGGTGTGCCTTTCCAAATCATGTCCAATCAATTGAATTTACCACAAGTGGACTCCATTCAAGTTGTAGAACCATCTCATGGATGATCAATGGAAAGAGAATGCACCTGATAGGTAAAAACTGTTTAGAAATCCCCAATTACACTTGTAGACGATGTCATGGTGATAGGACCATGCCTCAGGACAACCTGGGCTGATGACTCCTTGCTGTCCCCAGTCCACCTGGCCGTGCTGCTGCTCCAGTTTCAACTGTTCCGCCTGTGGCTATGGAACCCTAACCTGTTCAACGGATGTGCTACCTGTCCCAGACCTGCTGTTTTCAACTCTCTAGAGACAGCAGGAGAGATACTCTGAATGATCAGCTATGAAAAGCCAACTAACATTTACTCCTGAGGTGCTGACTTGCTGCACCCTCGACAACTACTGTGATCATTATTATTTGACACTGCCGGGCATCTATGAACATTTGAACATCTTGGCCATGTTCTGTTATAATCTCCACCCGGCACAGCCAGAAGAGGACTGGCCACCCCTCATTGCCTGGTTCCTTTCTAGGTTTCTTCCTAGGTTTTGGCCTTTTTAGGGAGTTTTTCCTAGCCACAGTGCTATTACACCTGCATTGCTTGCTGTTTGGGGTTTTAGGCTGGGTTTCTGTACAGCACTTTGAGACATCAGCTGATGTAAGAAGGGCTAAATAAATAAATTTGATTTGATGATTTGATTTAATTTGAAATGTGTTTTAAAGAATGAAAGTAGTACTAACATTTTGTGGGCTGTCTGTAATTCACTACCCATGCTATTAAGTACTAGAAGAATACAATTTACCAGAATGCATTACATCAAGCATTCCAGAGTTGACGGTGGCTAGGAAAAACTCCCTAGAAAGGCCAAAACCTAGGAAGAAACCTAGAGAGGAACCAGGCTATGTGGGGTGGCCAGTCCTCTTCTGGCTGGGTGGGCATTCTATGTTGTGTGTCTGGTTTGTCTATTTCTATGTTTGGCCTGATATGGTTCTCAATCAGAGGCAGGTGTTAGTCATTGTCTCTGATTGGGAACCATATTTAGGTAGCCTGTTTTGTGTTGGGTTTTGTGGGTGGTTGTCTCCTGTGTCAGTGTTTGTACCACACGGGACTGTTTCGGGTTTTCATGTTTCTTGTTTTGTAGTCTATTTCATGTATAGTTTTCGTTATTAAAAGAACCATGAATGATAACTACGCTGCGTCTTGGTCCGATCCCTACTACACCTCTTCTTCAGAGGAAGAGGAAGAAGAGAACCGTTACATTACACAATACATTTATGTTTTGTTCGATAATATGCATATTTATATCCACAAATCTCGGTTTACATTGACGCCATGTTCAGAACTGCCTCCAAAATATCCAGAGGAATTATAGAAAGCTACGCCAGATAACAGAAATACTCATAAACTTTGACTAAAGATACATGTTCTACATATAATTAAAAATACACTGGTTCTTAATGCAACCGCTGTGTCAGATTTTTTTAAAACGTTACGGAAAAAGCCTAACATTGCAATAATCTGAGACAGCGCTCAGTATTTCTCCGCCATTGGAGTCAACAGAAATACGAAATTACAACATAAATATTCCCTTACCTTTGATCTTTCATCAGAATGTAGTGCAAGGAGTCCTAGTTCCACAATAAATCGTTGTTTTGTTCCATAATATCCAGTACTAGTGTCCAATTAGCTGCATTTGCTATCACTTTCAGCTCACGTGCCCAAAAACGGACTGCTGGTCCAGGATAACTCGCACGAAAACTTCAAAAAGATATATTCCAGGTCGAATAAACTGGTCAAACTAAGTAGAGAATCAATCTTCAGGATGTTATTATCATATCTATCCTATAACGTTCCAACCGGATCATACATTTTCAGCTGCAGCCAAATGGAACGGCGGTAGCACCCACAGAGAAATGCGCCACAGGAAAATGGCATTCTGTCGGGACACTGACTATTTCCCCTCCCATTCGGTCAAAGTTCACAGCAAATGCTCCATTCAACTTTCTACTGAATGAGGACATCTAGTGGAAGGCGTAGGAAGTGCTACCAGATCCATATCTTGTTGGGAAAGGAGGGGGCGATGATGTCAAAGTTGCCCCACATTCAGAATTTCACTTCTTGTTTGGAAGATTGCCTGCCCTATGAGTTCTGTTATACTCACAGACATAATTCAAACAGTTTTAGAAACTTCAGAGTGTTTTCTATCCAATAGTAATAATAATATGCATATATTAGCAATCTAGGACAGATTAGGATGCAGTTCACTATGGGCACGCAATTCATCCAAAGTGAAAATACTGCCCCCTATCCTCAACAAGTTAACTAAGCCACGCCCCTAATGAGGTCAGAAGATTGTGTCAGTGTGATGGAAGCGCCTTTCCAACTAGAGTGCTTAAAAGAACTCGCTAAGAATTAACATATCAGACCAGCAGACGAACAACGTGGTTGGAAACTCTGAAACGTAGAAACAACACGAGGTGAGGAGATAACCTCACCTACCAGACCAGCAGACAGACAGCGTGAGCTGAACATTACGAATGGTTGAAACTCTAAGACTCAACACGAGGTGAGAAGATAACCTCACCTATCAGACCAGAGAAGTGTGAAGCGTTGACCACACGTTGAAATGTTTAGAAACTCTGAAACTCTCAACACGAGTGAAGAAGATAAAGACTAGACCAGAACATTTGACAGTCTGCAGCTGTGCATGTCAGTCCACCAGGGACCTTTGTCTCATGTAAATGTGTATTCTGTGTTATTATTTAGTTAATTAGTAAATAAAAAAATAAAAAAAATTGCATTGTACTGAATAATCAGAAAAGGCAGGGGTTCACGTCACAACAGTTGCCTGGAGAGCTTTGGACGACGTGGTTAAAACCTCTTAAGCATTAGCCCCTTTTTAATATTTTTTGCCTAAAATGACATACCCAAATCTAACTGCCTGTATATCCCTGAAGCAAGGATATGCATATTATTGGTACCATTTGAAAGGAAACACGTTGAAGTTTATGGAAATGTGAAAGGAATGTAGTAGAATATAACACAATAGATCTAGTAAAAGACAATACAAAGAAGGAAAAAAAACATTATTTTATATTTTTTGTACCATCATCTTTGAAATGCAAGAGAGAGGCCATAATGTATTATTCCAGCCCAGGTGCAATTTAGATTTTGGCCACTAGATGGCATGTGCAAAGTGTTAGACTGATCCAATGAACCATTTCATTTCTGTTCAAAATCAAATCAAATCAAATCAAATGTTATTTGTCACATACACATGGTTAGCAGATGTTAATGCGAGTGTAGCGAAATGCTTGTGCTTCTAGTTCCGACAATGCAGTAATAACCAACAAGTAATCTAACTAACAATTCCAAAACTACTGTCTTATACACAGTGTAAGGGGATAAAGAATATAAAGTGGCTAGTGATACATGCATTACATAAGGATGCAGTCGATGATATAGAGTACAGTATATACATATGCATATGAGATGAATAATGTAGGGTAAGTAACATTATATAAGGTAGCGTTGTTTAAAGTGGCTAGTGATATATTTACATCATTTCCTATCAATTCCCATTTTTAAAGTGGCTGGAGTGAGTCAGTGTCATTGTCAGTGTGTTGGCAGCAGCCACTCAATGTTAGTGGTGGCTGTTTAACAGTCTGATGGCCTTGAGATAGAAGCTGTTTTTCAGTCTCTCGGTCCCAGCTTTGATGCACCTGTACTGACCTCGCCTTCTGGATGATAGCGGGGTGAACAGGCAGTGGCTCGGGTGGTTGATGTCCTTGATGATCTTTATGGCCTTCCTGTAACATCGGGTGGTGTAGGTGTCCTGGAGGGCAGGTAGTTTGCCCCCGGTGATGCGTTGTGCAGACCTCACTACCCTCTGGAGAGCCTTACGGTTGAGGGCGGTGCAGTTGCCATACCAGGCGGTGATACAGCCCGCCAGGATGCTCTCGATTGTGCATCTGTAGAAGTTTGTGAGTGCTTTTGGTGACAAGCCGAATTTCTTCAGCCTCCTGAGGTTGAAGAGGCGCTGCTGCGCCTTCTTCACGATGCTGCCTGTGTGAGTGGACCAATTCAGTTGGTCTGTGATGTGTATGCCGAGGAACTTGAAACTTGCTACCCTCTCCACTACTGTTCCATCGATGTGGATCGGGGGGTGTTCCCTCTGCTGTTTCCTGAAGTCCACAATCATCTCCTTAGTTTTGTTGACGTTGAGTGTGAGGTTATTTTCCTGACACCACACTCCGAGGGCCCTCACCTCCTCCCTGTAGGCCGTCTCGTCGTTGTTGGTAATCAAGCCTACCACTGTTGTGTCGTCCGCAAACTTGATGATTGAGTTGGAGGCGTGCGTGGCCACGCAGTCGTGGGTGAACAGGGAGTACAGGAGAGGGCTCAGAACGCTCCCTTGTGGGGCCACAGTGTTGAGGATCAGCGGGGAGGAGATGTTGTTGCCTACCCTCACCACCTGGGGGCGGCCCGTCAGGAAGTCCAGTACCCAGTTGCACAGGGCGGGGTCGAGACCCAGGGTCTCGAACTTGATGACGAGCTTGGAGGGTACTATGGTGTTGAATGCTGAGCTGTAGTCGATGAACAGCATTCTCACATAGGTATTCCTCTTGTCCAGATGGGTTAGGGCAGTGTGCAGTGTGGTTGAGATTGCATCGTCTGTGGACCTATTTGGGCGGTAAGCAAATTGGAGTGGGTCTAGGGTGTCAGGTAGGGTGGAGGTGATATGGTCCTTGACTAGTCTCTCAAAGCACTTCATGATGACGGATGTGAGTGCTACGGGGCGGTAGTCGTTTAGCTCAGTTACCTTAGCTTTCTTGGGAACAGGAACAATGGTGGCCCTCTTGAAGCATGTGGGAACAGCAGACTGGTATAGGGATTGATTGAATATGTCCGTAAACACACCGGCCAGTTGGTCGGTAAATGTTGTATCACGGCTGCACAAATGTGCCTAATTTTCTTTATGAATAACTTTTGTGCTCTTTCAAACAATAGCATGGTATTCTTTCACTGTAATAGCTACTGTAATTTGGACAGTGCAGTTAGATTAATAAGAATTTAAGATTTCTCCCAATATCAGATATGTCTATTTCCTGGGAAATGTTCATGTTACTTACAACCTCATGCTAATCGCATTAGCCTACGTTACCTCAAACAGCCCCATGAAGGGACACTGATCCCGAAGAAGTAGCTCTGGCAACTGGTCGGCCGGCCCGAGGACTGGCGATGGGAGCTCTTGAGGCCAGCTGCTGGGCAAGCTGGCTCACTGGAGGCTGCATTGCTGGCTGGAGAAGCTGGGGTCCGAGTGGATATCTGATGTGTCAAGGAGCTGGGGAGAGCACTGACTGGAGCACCTCCTGGGGCACTGGTGACCACTGGACATGCTGGAGTCCGGGTGATGGCTGAACTGGCTGGGTGGTGCTTGTATCTGCTGCTGTGGCACCCAAGCCATTTAAGGCTGCTGAACCACCTGGTACATAGGATCCGGCTGGTCAATCCTGTGGTACTCTGGGATGTGAGGTGCAGGCCAGGTGTTGGAGGTTGTGGAGTTGGTGAGTGCTGGACAGAAGGGGGAGCTGGGACCGCTGTGCCTGCATAGTGCCATGTATTCCTGCTTTCGACACCTGAGTAGCTCCAAGTTCTGTTCCCTGACGGCAACAATGTGGCAGTATGGGAACACGGGGGGCCCCTCCATGGTCTCGATCTGCTGGACTTCCCAGTCTTTCCCTTTTAGCTGGCCTGTGCACCTTGTCTGGGTCATGGCACTAACTGCATCCTGTCGCTACTGGTCCAGGACAATTGCATGAATCCGGCTCGAAGGACCATGGAAAAAAGTGTCACCAAATGGTTGTGGTCTTGAAAGAGGTGCAGGTTTAAATTCTAGGTACAACTTGCCCAGCGTCCTGGTTAAAGGACGTAGAATGACCAGTAGGAGACAAAGATAGGCTTTTAATAACACACTCAAGACAGACACACACAAAGCAAACAGGAAGGATTAATGGTGAAAGATAATAATGTAAGTGGTTTATGGTCAAAGACACACTAAACGCTGATAAGGAAGTGAGGAGACAGGTTTGTCCAAATAAAATAAAATAAAATTATATTTAGCACATATCGTGAAATGCTTATTTACAAGCCCTTAACCAACAATGCAGTTTTACGAGAAATATGTGTTTAGGAAAAAAAAACGATAAGTAAAAAATAATAAATAAAAGTAACAAATAACCTAAGAGCAGCAGTAAAATAACAATAGCGGGCTATATACAGGGGTTACCCGTACAAAGTCAATGTGCGGGGGCACTGGTTTGTTGAGGTAATTGAGGCAACATATACATGTAGGTAGAGTTAAGGGGACTATGCATAGATAATAAACAGAGAATAGCAGCAGCGTAAAAGGGGGGGGGGGGGGGTAATGCAAATAGTCTGGGTAGCCGTTTGACTAGCTGTTCAGGAATCATATACTGTATATAGAGGTCCTGGATGGCGGGAAGCTTGGACCCAGTGATGTACTGGGCCGTACGCAGTACTGTCTGTAGTGCCTTGCGGTTGGAGTGCCTTGAGGTTGCCATACCAGGCAGTGATGCAACCAGTCAAGATGCTCTCGATGGTGCAGCTGTTGGACTTTCTGAGGATCTGAGGAACCATGCCAAATCGTTTCTGTCCTCTGAGAGGGAATATTGTAGGTTTTGTCATGCTCTCTTCACGACTGTCTTGGTGTGCTTGGACCAAGGAACTTAAAACTCTCAACCTGCTCCACTACAGCCCCAACAATGATAATGCTCGGTCCTCCTTTTCCTGTAGTCCACATCATCTCCTGTGTCTTGATCACGTTGTGGGAGAGGTTGTTGTCCTGGCACCACACGGCTAGGTCTCTGACCTCCTCCCTATAGGCTGTCTCATCGTTGTCAGTGATCAGGCCTACCACTGTTGTGTCATCTGCAAACTTAATGATGGTGTTGGAGTCAGAGGGGACTGAACACGCACCACTGAGGGGCCCCCGTGTTGAGGATCAGCATGGCTGATCTATTGTTACCTACCCTTACCACCTGGGGGTGGTCCATCAGGAAGTCCAGGATCCAGTTGCAGAGGAAGGTGTTTAGTCCCAGGGTCCTTAGCTTAGTGTTGAGCTTTCAGGGCACTATGTTGTTGAACACTGAGCTGTAGTCAATGAACAGCATTCTCACATAGGTGTTCATGTTGTCCAGGTGTGAAAGGGCAATGTGGAGTGCAATAGAGACTGAATCATCTGTGGATCTGTTGGGGCGGTATGCAAATTGGAGTGGGTCTAGGTTTTCTGCAGTAATGGTGTTGATGTGAGCCATGACCAGCCTTCAAAAGCACTTCATGGCTACAGGCGTGAGTGCTACGGGTCGGTAGTCATCTAGGCAGGTTACCTTAGTGTTCTTGGGAACAGGGACTATGGTGGTCTTCTTGAAACATGTTGCTATTACAGACTCAGACAGGGAGAGGTTGAAAATGTCAGTGAAGACACTTGCCAGTTGGTCAGCAAGTACACGTCCTGTTAATCCGTCTGGCCCTGCGGCCTTGTGAATGTTAACCTGTTTAAATGTCTTACTCACATTCCCTGCAGAGAGCGTGATCACACAGTCTTCCAGAACAGCTAATGCTCTCATCAGTGTTACTTGCCTGTAGCTTAGCATCTGCTTCATCTGACCACTTTTTTATTGACTGAGTCACTGGTGCTTCCTGCTTTAGTTTTTGCTTTTAATCAAGAATCAGGATGATAGAATTATGGTCAGATTTGCCAAATGGAAGGCGAGGGAGAGCTTTGTATGTGACTCTGTGTGTGGAGTAAAGTTGGTTTTTCATTCTGGTTGCACGTTTAACGTGCTGGTATAAATTGGTTAAAACAGATTATATTTTCCTTGCGTTAAAGTCCTCGGCTATTAGGAGTGCCGCCTCTGGATGAGCGTTTTCCTGTTTGCTTATGCAAAAATCACTGAAGCTGGAGACTCTTATCTCCCTCACTAGCTTAAGAACCAGCTGTCAGAGCAGCACACAGATCCCTGCACCTGTACATAGCCTATCTGTAAACAGCCCATCCAACTACCTCATCCCCATACTGTATTTATTTATTTACCTTGCTCCATTGCACCCCAGTATCTCTACTTGCACATTCATTTTCTGCACATCTATCATTCCATTTAATTGCGATATTGTAATTACTTCGCCACCTCGATTATCTTATCTCATTTGCACTCACTGTATATTTTTCCTTCTTCTACTGTATTATTGACTGTATGTTTATTCCATGGTAGCTCTGTGTTGTTGTATGTGTCGAACTGCTTTGCTTTATCTTGGCCAGAGAGGGTAAGAGAGGACACTGAGAAGTACTAATGGGCAGCCCGAAGGGTTTTCTACAATATTTCTGTCCGTCATTCTGTCTTCCTGGCAATATGGAGACATTACCTTCTGTAGCCGTACCTTCAGGCTTTGTGATGCATGGATCAGTATCAAACCACTAAATAATGTAGCCATAATGATTACCCCCCTCTGCCTGTTCCTGTTCAGTCCTCAGTTAATAAAGACTTTGTGATGATGCAAACTTTGACTCTATACTTGCCTGCTAAATCAGTGACACCCTCAGAATTTCCTCTTGGCCTAATGGTTAAGATGTTGGTTTCTTCTATGGGAGGCTGGGATTCAGATCAAAACTGTAACATTACTTAGGTCCTACAGTATAGATGTTTGCTTGACTCTCAGAGATTGTAAGTTAGTGCTCCTGGCACTAACATCCAACAAGGATTTCAACCTTGCAAGGAAATCCCTGTTTCCAATCCCTCTCATCCCCAATCAGTCTACTACTCCAACCTCATCAATAAAACCCAAGGCAACCCTAGAGCCCTTTTCTAGACCATCAACAGACTACTCCGGCCCCTGGATTCCTCCCCCTCATTGGCTCTCTTCTATTAGTATTATTATATCTCTCTCTCTCTCTCTCTCTCTCCTCTCTCTCTCTCTCTCTCTCTCCCTCTCTTGTCTAGCTTTCTCTGTCTCCCACCTTTCAAGTGTATCTGTTTCTCCAACCACTATCCTCTCCCTCTCCTTCCCCTCCTATCCTGTCTTTCATCCTTTCACTCTCCTTCCAGAATCCTCTGTCCCCTCATCACCTTCTCTCATTCCTTCCATCTATCCTTGTTGTCACAGTCATGGCTTAAGGGCTCTGTGGTAATATCTTCCTCAATGCCAAGACACAGGTTGTCCTATATAGCCACAAAGCCTTGGATTTAACAAGAGCCACATCTCAGAGGACGGCGAGAGAGAAATGACTTTTCCCCTTAAGTGGAAATGAAGCGCCAGTCAACTCCTCAGAGCCTCGTCCTTTCTCCTGAAAAACGACCCTTCTCTCTCGTCCTCCTTCCTTCCCCTCTTCCTCCCTTCCCTCCCCGAAGACAGGTTTCCATCTGTGAGTGGTAAATTACCCCTCCAAGTGGCTGTGTCGAGACAGTGGAAAATTAATTAAGGTTGGTCTGCATCCATGGTGTGATTCTAACTCATCTGCTCCTGTCAAAGTGGAAGTCTCTCTAAATCTGAGAGTTCTGGTTCAGGGTTCTGGGCCAATGGGGCAACAGACTGGCGTCACAGGAAGAGTGGGTTGGGATGGAGTTTGGGGGTTTGAGAGGGGCATCACTCAACACTGATAGAGTGTGTGTGTAGGGGAGGCTTGTGTGTGTGTTTGTGTGAGAGCTAAAGTGAGTGAGAGAAAGAGAGCACAGAGAGTGAGAGAAACTTTCACTTGAGTCAGTGTGTCTGTGTATCTTCAGGAAGTAGAGGTACAGTGTAAGCCCCAATGTGCTGTCATTACTCAAAACTTTGAAGGAAACCTGTTGTACTTAAAATATCAGAGTACAGTTACTAAAGTGATGTTGTAGTCATTACTCAAACCGATAGAGTCACTGTGACCCTGTAGGGGGTCCAAGTTTGAGTTGTATGAGCTAGAAAAATTTTAGGAAGCCTCGCCTCCATTACAATTTCCCAGTGTGCCTTGCCTTTTCAAGTGAATTGTAGAATTACCACCCATGACTGTGTTTGTTAGTGACATAGACATGGTTGTTGAATTCGTTCATTCCAGTCCTGTGGCCTTCACCAAGTTCCTAGGTAAATATTATAATTACAATTTTTATGACAATACATTACATACCTAATGAGACCTTATTTTGAGGCCTAGCTTTACCCTAACACAGTGGCCTGAAACTCATGGTGAGAGTTGCAAATTACAGTAAATTTCCCAGAAATCTTCTGACCTAGATTTCTGGAAAACATGGGATTTTTACCAGAATTTTACAACCCTACCTGCAAGTCACATTATGCTGGCTGTGATGTGTAATTCCTATGGGAAGCCAGCATTAGAATGTCCAACAGTTGGAATTTTTATTCACCCACAACCTGTATTCATAATGACTGTTAGGGTTAGGAACATTGTCAGAATTAAGAATGTTGACAGGAGACTACCTAGCCATTTAAACTGGAACAACCATTTCAGTAACGGGCTAAAAAGAATCTAACTAAATGATTGGATTAGTTTAGAAAAATTCATATTATGTATCTTTGTGTAGCATAAGATTAATTAATTAATCAATCAAAGTACTTGAAAAAACACAGATATTAAAAACTATTCAAAAAAAAATACTTTCAGTAAAGCATGCTGGGTAAAACGTTTATCTGTTATTATATTTTAAAATAATGTAGTTGGTGTGACTTCTCATTTAGTTTTGAGTCAGAACCACATAAACATTTGAAGTAATAATGGCTTTTCTTTGACTTTGATTGTCAAACCCTGATCTGTTTCACCTGTCTTTGTGCTTGTCTGCACCTCTGCCTGCCGTTCTGTACCTTGCCATACTACCCTGGATTACTGACCTCTGCCTGCCGTTCTGTACCTTGCCATACTACCCTGGATTACTGACCTCTGCCTGCCGTTCTGTACCTTGCCATACTACCCTGGATTACTGACCTCTGCCTGCCGTTCTGTACCTTGCCATACTACCCTGGATTACTGACCTCTGCCTGCCGTTCTGTACCTTGCCATACTACCCTGGATTACTGACCTCTGCCTGCCGTTCTGTACCTTGCCATACTACCCTGGATTACTGACCTCTGCCTGCCGTTCTGTACCTTGCCATACTACCCTGGATTACTGACCTCTGCCTGCCGTTCTGTACCTTGCCATACTACCCTGGATTACTGACCTCTGCCTGCCGTTCTGTACCTTGCCATACTACCCTGGATTACTGACCTCTGCCTGCCGTTCTGTACCGTTCAGATTCTGCTCTGGACTACTGACCTCTGCGTGCCCTTGACCTGTCGTTTGCCTGTCCTCCTGTTTAAGTAATAAATGTTAGTTACTTTGAAACTGTCTGCATCTTTGTCTTTTCCTGAGCCTTGACATTGAGTTCAACTTACTAGAATTATTTGAGTAAGAAATGCCTTGGGGTTAACAGTTTACCAGTAAAGATTTATGAAGTAGGAAATGAAGATACCACACTTCCTGGAATATGTTGGATTCCCAGTAATCCCTATCCTGTCCCTGGTCTACCTTCTGACAGTTAATAATGTGTGCTGAAGTTGCCTCTGTAGATACACACCTGTTTCTCTTCAAATCCCTTAAGTTCGTTGAAATTTAGAACAAATCCTGCAGGGGAGACAACAAATGCAGAAGCACTTATTAAAGTTCTTGTGGATGCTTATTTTTTAGTGCCACTGAAGCCCTGTTTATACGTGGTTCTAACATGCGGCCTTCGTCCTGATCTTGTTCACATGCTGATTGTGCCCAGATTTTTAGACAACTGTAGATGATTAAAAGACGCATTGTGATCTGATTGTGATTGTGACACTTATAAGTGTAAACAGACAACATCAGGTTAAGATCAGGACAAGTTCAGGATGAAGGACGCGTGTAAATGGCAGGTATAAACAGGGCTAGAGAGAAACTCAAGGGAAACCTGTATTTTCTCTAATAGTGGCAGAAGACTACTTATAGTTATTTCTGCTGGCCATGATGCACGGTTCCAATTTCATATGATGACCCTTGCATTATAACACAAGGACAATATCACACCTTTTGTGTGCAATAAGGGAGAAGCTGGGCAGATTGACACGTACACACACACCTAAATGCGCCACGCACACACACACACCAGGCACGTCCATAGACAGGAGTCTACCTGTGCTAAGCACATGTCCCTTTGTACTCTCACTAGCCAAGTGAAGTGTCATTTTGGGTGGTATATAACAAAAAAATAGTATTGTTGTTCTGAACGCCCGGTATCCAAACATGCATGGCTTGAGAGGCTTGAGATGTGGTCACCAGTAGAGTGTGTGAAGCTAGCTACCTAGTTTAGATATCAACAGTAGTGCCACAGCTACATAACATTTTATTAACACTTGATAACACTTGATTTACATCATTATAGAGCTGCTGCTTCAAGGAGCGGGACTCTAACCCAGAAGAAATCCTGCTATGCACTCCGACAAACCATCAAACAGGCAAAACTTCAGTACAGGGCCAAGATCGAATCGTACTACACCGGCTCTCACGCCAGTCGGATGTGGCAGGGCTTGCAAACTATTACAGACCACAAAGGCAAGCACAGCCTCAAGCTGCCCAGTGACACAAGCCTACCAGATGAGCTAAATTACATCTATGCTCGCTTCGTGGCAAGTAACACTGATACATGCATGAGAGCATCAGCTGTTCCGGACGACTGTGTGATCATGCTCTCTGTAGCCGATGTGAGTAAGACATTTAAACAGGTCAACATTCAGACGGATTACCAGGACGTGTACTCCGAGCATAAGCTGACAAACTGGCAAGTGTCTTCACTGACATTTTCAACCTCTCCCTGTCTGTAATACCAACATGTTTCAAGCAGACCACCATAGTCCCTGTGCCCAAGAACACTAACGTAACCTGCCTAAATGACTACCGACCCGTAGCACTCACTTCTGTAGCCATGAAGTGCTTTGAAGGCTGGTCATGTCTCACATCAACACCATTATCCTGGAAAACCTAGACCCACTCCAATTTGCATACCGCCCCAACAGATCCACAGATGATGCAATCTCTATTAACACAGTGATTTCTGTAGTCATCATGTTGACTTGGGATTTCTGGCTCTTCAAGTTTTGAGGTTGTAGCCCAAGCCAACAGCTGTGACATTTGTGCTATTTCACTCATTTCAGTATTTATGGCTTAGTTGTTATTGTGTTGTTGTTTTAATGTGTTATTTTTGTCTAAAAAGACACATGTCTTGTGCCATTGTTAGAAATGTCTTAGATTCACTCGAGGAGGGGTATTCAACTCTTACCCTACAATGTCCGGAGCCTGCTGGTTTTCTGTTCTACCTGATCATTATTTGCACCCACCAAGTGTCCCAGGTCTAACTCAGTCCCTGGTTAGAGGGGAAACATTTAAAAAGCAGTGGGACTGGCTTCCAGAACCAGATTTGAGCTTGAGGGTACTAGAGCTTTAAAAGTATATGGGTTGCTGTGTAGCCTGAATATCTTTCACTCAGTTTCCCTGTATTCCAAAACATACAATGACAACAATGCCCTTTCTGTCTCTGTTTTTCTCTTTCTCTCTCTCCTCCTCATCCTCACTCCATCCTAGTCATTGTGTTAACCATGAGCACCTAGCAGTAGGTACAGTACATGAGATGTTTCTGCTCCCTGTCTCTCTCTCTCCTCCTCATCCTCACTCCATCCTAGTCATTGTGTTAACCATGAGCACCTAGTAGTAGGTACAGTACATGAGATGTTTCTGCTTCCTGTCTCTCTCTCACCTCCCTCTCTCCCTCTCCATTATCACCTGGGCTGTTTGTCCACTCTAACAGAAAATGGTTATTTATATGGTAATTCTGGGTATGCCCATCAATGTAAAAATGTATAGGGGATAGATTGGAGTGGCTGCAAGTCTTGAACCTTACTAGTTGAGCATTTTGCCATGTGTCGTGGAAATTCAGTGCTGAGAGAGATTTGGTCATTTCTTCAAACAATCATCTTTATTTAAAATTGATTAATTATTGCAATAATGAGGCTGGTCGACCCCCCCACCCTTGAGTGTTGGACCGAGTAACCTAACCTTTACACAAATGCAGAGTACTATATATAGCTGACACTAACAATGCTCAGTCTTGGTTGGTTCAACCCCCCCCCCCCCCCCCCCCCCCCCCATGCAGACCAAAGTGCATCATAAGCAACTCTGGGTTCGTCCTGTCGTTATCTGCATGTGGGTTGTTGTCTTAACCCCACCCTGACTTAGTTTCCCAGATGCAAGGATGATTTTGAGACAATGAGGAATTGTTCTACTCCTAAACTATCCCTAGTTAAACACATGATTGTCTATGTAATGCAGTCTTTAACTTATTTGTCAGCTCACACCATCTCTGTTGACCATACGCCGGGGGAGCTGCAGGGAACTAGAGCGCAGACCATAAAAACACAGGATTTGTTCCTTCTGTAGCAATCTATTGGTCTCGTTTGTCTAACCATTTGTGATGTCCAGTTCACACCGTCCATCTCCTTGGTTTGTAGAGATTGTAATTCCAACCATTTCAACATGTACAGTGCCTTGCAAAAGTATTCCGGAAATAGTTATGCACGCTCAAGTTTTCTTTTTTTGTGTCTGATTTCTTGTTGGTTTCACAATAAAACATATTTTGCATCTTCAAAGTGGTAGGCATGTTGTGTAAATCTAATGATACAAACTGCCCAAAAATCAAATGTAATTCCAGGTTGTAAGGCAACAAAATAGTAAAAATGCCAAGGGGTGTGAATACTTTTGCAAGCCACTGTAGTTATCACACCTTAATCATCTAATTGTACTCTATTCTATATACGACCAAGGTCTTGGCAAAATGACCCTATCATTGTCATTGCCTAACGTCACATCTAGGACGTTCCTAATTCGCGGCGTGTTGCTTAGGGCACTATCCTAAGTTGATAACTACATAAAAAGTCTACAGCTGTAAGGCACCAGTTTTGGGCAGTCTACAGGGATGACCTATGGACCTCTGGGGAGAAACTGGTGAGTACTGTAGCTGTAGAGTCAAAGGCCTCAGAGTAAATGTTAAACTTTACTAAGGCTGGTATTTTGTTCGGACCCTTAAGTGATCCGGCCATAAATCCTCATTAAATATTCCATTGTACATGTGTGTTTGTGCTTACACAAGCACACATACCAAGGGAAAGAAACAAAGTATCTGGGTAGGCTGCAACCTGTTCAGAATGAGTCTGATGTCAACAGATAATTTCCAGGTCAATGCCTGGAGGTCAGTAAGAATTGATGCCAACCTCAAGATGTGTTAAGGGGACCTGTAGTAGTTTTACTGCGCGTCAATGTGTCTTACACCATTTTATTGGTGATAGGTATGAAGGTGTCTATTTCATAGCTATGTTATCCACGGAGGAGCTAACCTCACGATGGAAGTACTCTCTTAGCACTGAACCAGTCCTATGCAGTGTGATCATGGTTCATGACTTCTAATAACCTTCCTCCTGAATGAAGGGTTCTATTTATTAGTGGCATGTGTGTTAACCATCAGAAGAGTGTTCTGGAGATTCCCTTACACGTGTTGCAATCTGAGTGACTACTAACTCCTCTATCGCTATTCTCAATAGCAATTTGACCGATTGTGGCTGGACTGACTGTGCTGGCATTGTCAATGGTACTCAAGGGGACCAGTTGTCCTATCAATTTATTCTGAAATGTTATCCTACCAGAACACATAATTAGAGCATGTGGCAAGGAATTATTATTTTTTCCATTTGTTTTGTAGGTAGAACGTCCACTGCACCTCAGTACTATCTTAGATGTGTTCTAAGGTTATCCCCGTCGAGGGGCCTGTCTGAACCACACTGTTCTCATAGGGGAATTTACAACTAGATTTGTTTTCTGCTCCCCTATGTCCGGCAATTCCCTGTCTAGTCCTTGTGACTTATCTTTTTCCCTTATCTCAAAATGTGTTTGCTTTAGTTCTTCACTTAGTAGAACTTCTAGAAAACATTGGTCTATGTTTTGATCGCCCTTTAACCCTTGTGCTCTGACAATTGGTATGGGTTGAGTGCAGGAACGTAGCGAACAGCGGTAGCGGTAGTTGTGTCGATGACGACTTACTTTACAGTTATTTTGACCGCGGTGGTTATTGGAGTTTTGGTTCATGGTAGAAACAGTTATTGTGCGTCATCTCTCAACGCTCCAATACCTGATAATACACCCTCTAACTGGAGTGAGTGGTCCTGGTCAAACTTTAAAACCGAGATGTCAAGGCTCTTGGGGTTTTGATGCCTCAAAATCTGTGCTTGCAAGCTCTCTGAGTAGTAAGATAGGCAAGCCAATGTGGGCTGTAGGGCCCAAGTAGGTAATGAAGGTGGGATACATGTTCAACAGAAACATTTGTTTGAATGGTAACCGCTCTTCCATTCCTGTTTCAGTGAGTAGGCAAAAGTAAGTTGAACGAAGCCTATGATAGTAAGCTTGTGGGTGTTCATTCCGAGCTTGTTCGACAGTGTTAACCAGTGAGCTATTGTGTTTGTGAGAATCAGCACTGTACAAATTGGCTTAATTATTTATTTACTAACTAAATAACAACAGAATTACATAAACACACACACACAATAGGTCATATGGTGGTTACTAACATGATACAAAGAAAAGTCCCTGATGGACGAAATCGATATGACGGCTTGGTAGACAAGGGAAAGGGGTGGGGACAGCTCAAGAGTGGGAAACTCAGAGTGGACCCACATACATGCAGTTGATAACTACAATCATGGAAATGCTAATACTTTGAACATGAACAGCCGCTCATTCGAAAAGAAATGGCAATTTACATATTTAGGAGAGTATGCATTTGTGTCTCTCTCTGTGATCGCCAGACCTTCTGCTGGAGAGAGTCGACAAAGTCTATGGTTGCGTTCCTCTGGTCGCCATGAACTTTGTAGCTCTGTTATTATGGAAACATCAGGCGTACTGATGGTTGTTGCATAGGGAAATGTTCTTGAGAATGGATCTTTCAGAGTAGCATTGTTCTTAGAGTTGATCTGTTAGAATAGATGCTTCTGCTGTAGTCGGTATCCTCGTCCTAGTCTTACGCACATTTTCAGCTGCAGACTGGTAAAGCAGTGTCTAAGATTTGCTCCTTCTGTAGAAATATATTGGTCTCTATTGTAGAACCATTCTCATTCTCCTCCAGTCTCCTTGGTTTGTAGAGATTTAAATTCCAGCAATTTCAACATATAGCTACCGCTCCATGCTCTCTGGTCTAATGTCAATTTTGTCACGGGTGGTTTTATACACTTCTGGAAAAAGGGGGCATTCTATGACGCCGACGTATTGTCTGTGCTCACGTGGGTGTGGTCACTGACTAGTTAAAACTTTATATGAAAAACCATTCTCTCATTTAGAAGGCTAACATCACATTTAATCTTCTCATAATTAGTTTCATATTTAATCATATACGTTCCACAACATTTAGATGTCTGGTAACTGGTAAATATCCACATTCAGAGATACAGTTATGTTGTTCTGCTGTGGTAGTTACATTACAAATCAGTAAGGAATTTGACATGATTGTTCTTTATGTACCTACGGACAATTTCAACTGATTGGAATACAGAAATATTGTTACATTATTCAACCTTTTGAGGTTACCGTACTGCAAAGTCTTTCTCTGTGGTAACAAAGGGATTATCGACTTTCATTTTGGCTGAGTGGGGAAAAGAGTTTCGTTATTTACGACCGTCATAAACCTGATATGGGAGAGAGAGAGGGGGGCCTATGATCCTCACCAAAAAGGGGATGTCATGACAATGTTTATCACTGACAGTATGTAGGTAGAGGTACATATTTATCACTGACAGAACTTAGGTAGAGGTACATATTTGTCCCCTGACAGTAGGTAGGTAGAGGTACATATTTATCACTGACAGTAGGTAGGTAGAGGTCCATATTCATCACTGACAGTATGTAGATAGGGAAGTATCACTGACAGTAGGTAGGTAGAGGTCCATATTCATCACTGACAGTATGTAGATAGGGAAGTATCACTGACAGTAGGTAGGTAGAGGTCCATATTCATCACTGACAGTAGGTAGATAGGGAAGTATCACTGACAGTAGGTAGGTAGAGGTCCATATTCATCACTGACAGTAGGTAGATAGGGAAGTATCACTGACAGTAGGTAGGTAGAGGTACATATTTATCACTGACAGTAGGTAGGTAGAGGTCCATATTCATCACTGACAGTATGTAGGTAGAGGTCCATATTCATCACTGACAGTAGGTAGGTAGAGGTCCATATTCATCACTGACAGTAGGTAGATAGAGGTCCATATTCATCACTGACAGTAGGTAGGTAGAGGTCCATATTCATCACTGTCAGTAGGAAGGTAGAGGTACATATTTATCACTGACAGCAGGTAGGCAGAGGTACATATTTATCACTGACAGTAGGTAGGCAGAGGTACATATTTATCACTGACAGTAGGAAGGTAGAGGTACATATTTATCACTGACAGTAGGTAGGTAGAGGTATATATTTATCACTGACAGTAGGAAGGTAGAGGTACATATTTATCACTGACAGTAGGTAGGTAGAGGGACATATCACTGACAGTAGGTAGGTAGAGTACATATCACTGACAGTAGATAGGCAGAGTACATATCACTGACAGTAGGTAGGTAGAGTACATATCACTGACAGTAGATAGGCAGAGTACATATCACTGACAGTAGGTAGGTAGAGTACATATCACTGACAGTAGGAAGGTAGAGTACATATCACTGACAGTAGGTAGGTAGAGTACATATCACTGACAGTAGGTAGATAGGGAAGTATCACTGACAGTAGGTAGGGAGAGTACATATCACTGACAGTAGGTAGGTAGAGTACATATCACTGACAGTAGGTAGGTAGAGTACATATCACTGACAGTAGGTAGGTAGAGTACATATCACTGACAGTAGGTAGGTAGAGTACATGTCACTGACAGTAGGTAGGTAGAGTACATATCACTGACAGTAGGTAGGTAGAGTACATATCACTGACAGTAGGTAGGCAGAGTACATATCACTGACAGTAGGTAGGCAGAGTACATATCACTGACAGTAGGTAGGTAGAGTACATATCACTGACAGTAGGTAGGTAGGTAGAGATACATATTTATCACTGACAGTAGGTAGGCAGAGTACATATCACTGACAGTAGGTAGAGCTACATATTTATCACTGACAGTAGGTCGGCAGAGTACATATCACTGACAGTAGGTAGAGGTACATATTTATCACTGACAGCAGGTAGGCAGAGGTACATATCACTGACAGTAGGTAGAGGTACATATTTATCACTGACAGCAGGTAGGCAGAGGTACATATTTATCACTGACAGTAGGTAGGCAGAGGTACATATTTATCACTGACAGTAGGAAGGTAGAGGTACATATTTATCACTGACAGTAGGTAGGTAGAGGTATATATTTATCACTGACAGTAGGAAGGTAGAGGTACATATTTATCACTGACAGTAGGTAGAGGTACATATTTATCACTGACAGCAGGTAGGCAGAGGTACATATTTATCACTGACAGTAGGTAGGCAGAGGTACATATTTATCACTGACAGTAGGAAGGTAGAGGTACATATTTATCACTGACAGTAGGTAGGTAGAGGTATATATTTATCACTGACAGTAGGAAGGTAGAGGTACATATTTATCACTGACAGTAGGTAGGTAGAGGGACATATCACTGACAGTAGGTAGGTAGAGTACATATCACTGACAGTAGATAGGCAGAGTACATATCACTGACAGTAGGTAGGTAGAGTACATATCACTGACAGTAGATAGGCAGAGTACATATCACTGACAGTAGGTAGGTAGAGTACATATCACTGACAGTAGGAAGGTAGAGTACATATCACTGACAGTAGGTAGGTAGAGTACATATCACTGACAGTAGGTAGATAGGGAAGTATCACTGACAGTAGGTAGGGAGAGTACATATCACTGACAGTAGGTAGGTAGAGTACATATCACTGACAGTAGGTAGGTAGAGTACATATCACTGACAGTAGGTAGGTAGAGTACATATCACTGACAGTAGGTAGGTAGAGTACATGTCACTGACAGTAGGTAGGTAGAGTACATATCACTGACAGTAGGTAGGTAGAGTACATATCACTGACAGTAGGTAGGCAGAGTACATATCACTGACAGTAGGTAGGCAGAGTACATATCACTGACAGTAGGTAGGTAGAGTACATATCACTGACAGTAGGTAGGTAGGTAGAGATACATATTTATCACTGACAGTAGGTAGGCAGAGTACATATCACTGACAGTAGGTAGAGCTACATATTTATCACTGACAGTAGGTCGGCAGAGTACATATCACTGACAGTAGCTAGGTAGAGGTACATATTTATCACTGACAGTAGGTAGGCAGAGTACATATCACTGACAGTAGGTAGAGCTACATATTTATCACTGACAGTAGGTTGGCAGAGTACATATCACTGACAGTAGGTAGGTAGAGGTACATATTATATCACTGACAGTAGGTAGGCAGAGTACATATCACTGACAGTAGGTAGAGGTACATATGTATCACTGACAGTAGGTAGGTAGGTAGAGGTACATATTATATCACTGACAGTAGGTAGGTAGGTAGAGATACATATTTATCAATGACAGTAGGTAGGTAGAGTACATATCACTGACAGTAGGTAGGTAGAGGTACATATTATATCACTGACAGTAGGTAGGCAGAGTACATATCACTGACAGTAGGTAGAGGTACATATGTATCACTGACAGTAGGTAGGTAGAGATACATATTTATCACTGACAGTAGGTAGAGCTACATATTTATCACTGACAGTAGGTAGGTAGAGCTAAATATTTATCACTGAGAGTAGGTAGGTAGAGTACATATCACCGACAGTAGGTAGGCAGAGTACATATCACTGACAGTAGGTAGGTAGAGGTACATATTTATCACTGACAGTAGGTAGGCAGAGTACATATTACTGACAGTAGGTAGAGCTACATATTTATCACTGACAGTAGGTAGGCAGAGTACATATCACTGACAGTAGGTAGAGCTACATATTTATCACTGACAGTAGGTAGGCAGAGTACATATCACTGACAGTAGCTAGGTAGAGGTACATATTTATCACTGACAGTAGGTAGGCAGAGTACATATCATTGACAGTAGGTAGAGCTACATATTTATCACTGACAGTAGGTAGGCAGAGTACATATCACTGATAGTAGGTAGAGCTACATATTTATCACTGACAGTAGGTAGGCAGAGTACATATCACTGACAGTAGGTAGAGCTACATATTTATCACTGACAGTAGGTAGGCAGAGTACATATCACTGACAGTAGGTAGGTAGAGTACATATCACTGACAGTAGGTAGAGCTACATATTTATCACTGACAGTAGGTAGGCAGAGTACATATCACTGACAGTAGGTAGAGCTACATATTTATCACTGACAGTAGGTAGGTAGAGTACATATCACTGACAGTAGGTAGAGCTACATATTTATCACTGACAGTAGGTAGGCAGAGTACATATCACTGACAGTAGGTAGAGCTACATATTTATCACTGACAGTAGGTAGGCAGAGTACATATCACTGACAGTAGGTAGGCAGAGTACATATCACTGACAGTAGGTAGGTAGAGTACATATCACTGACAGTAGGTAGGTAGGTAGAGATACATATTTATCACTGACAGTAGGTAGGCAGAGTACATATCACTGACAGTAGGTAGAGCTACATATTTATCACTGACAGAAGGTAGGCAGAGTACATATCACTGACAGTAGCTAGGTAGAGGTACATATTTATCACTGACAGTAGGTAGGCAGAGTACATATCACTGACAGTAGGTAGAGCTACATATTTATCACTGACAGTAGGTTGGCAGAGTACATATCACTGACAGTAGGTAGGTAGAGGTACATATATAATATCACTGACAGTAGGTAGGCAGAGTACATATCACTGACAGTAGGTAGAGCTACATATTTATCACTGACAGTAGGTAGGTAGAGTACATATCACTGACAGTAGGTAGGTAGAGGTACATATTATATCACTGACAGTAGGTAGGCAGAGTACATATCACTGACAGTAGGTAGAGCTACATATGTATCACTGACAGTAGGTAGGTAGGTAGAGGTACATATTATATCACTGACAGTAGGTAGGTAGGTAGAGATACATATTTATCAATGACAGTAGGTAGGTAGAGTACATATCACTGACAGTAGGTAGGTAGAGGTACATATTATATCACTGACAGTAGGTAGGCAGAGTACATATCACTGACAGTAGGTAGAGCTACATATTTATCACTGACAGTAGGTAGGTAGAGCTAAATATTTATCACTGAGAGTAGGTAGGTAGAGTACATATCACCGACAGTAGGTAGGCAGAGTACATATCACTGACAGTAGGTAGGTAGAGGTACATATTTATCACTGACAGTAGGTAGGCAGAGTACATATTACTGACAGTAGGTAGAGCTACATATTTATCACTGACAGTAGGTAGGCAGAGTACATATCACTGACAGTAGGTAGAGCTACATATTTATCACTGACAGTAGGTAGGCAGAGTACATATCACTGACAGTAGCTAGGTAGAGCTACATATTTATCACTGACAGTAGGTAGGCAGAGTACATATCATTGACAGTAGGTAGAGCTACATATTTATCACTGACAGTAGGTAGGCAGAGTACATATCACTGATAGTAGGTAGAGCTACATATTTATCACTGACAGTAGGTAGGCAGAGTACATATCACTGACAGTAGGTAGAGCTACATATTTATCACTGACAGTAGGTAGGCAGAGTACATATCACTGACAGTAGGTAGGTAGAGTACATATCACTGACAGTAGGTAGAGCTACATATTTATCACTGACAGTAGGTAGGCAGAGTACATATCACTGACAGTAGGTAGAGCTACATATTTATCACTGACAGTAGGTAGGCAGAGTACATATCACTGACAGTAGGTAGAGCTACATATTCATCACTGACAGTAGGTAGGTAGAGTACATATTTATCACTGACAGTAGGTAGGCAGAGTACATATCACTGACAGTACAGTGCCTTGCGAAAGTATTCGGCCCTCTTGAACTTTGCGACCTTTTGCCACATTTCAGGCTTCAAACATAAAGATATAAAACTGTATTTTTTTGTGAAGAATCAACAACAAGTGGGACACAATCATGAAGTGGAACGACATTTATTGGATATTTCAAACGTTTTTAACAAATCAAAAACTGAAAAATTGGGCGTGCAAAATTATTCAGCCCCTTTACTTTCAGTGCAGCAAACTCTCTCCAGAAGTTCAGTGAGGATCTCTGAATGATCCAATGTTGACCTAAATGACTAATGATGATAAATACAATCCACCTGTGTGTAATCAAGTCTCCGTATAAATGCACCTGCACTGTGATAGTCTCAGAGGTCCGTTAAAAGCGCAGAGAGCATCATGAAGAACAAGGAACACACCAGGCAGGTCCGAGATACTGTTGTGAAGAAGTTTAAAGCCGGATTTGGATACAAAAAGATTTCCCAAGCTTTAAACATCCCAAGGAGCACTGTGCAAGCGATAATATTGAAATGGAAGGAGTATCAGACCACTGCAAATCTACCAAGACCTGGCCGTCCCTCTAAACTTTCAGCTCATACAAGGAGAAGACTGATCAGAGATGCAGCCAAGAGGCCCATGATCACTCTGGATGAACTGTAGAGATCTACAGCTGAGGTGGGAGACTCTGTCCATAGGACAACAATCAGTCGTATATTGCACAAATCTGGCCTTTATGGAAGAGTGGCAAGAAGAAAGACATTTCTTAAAGATATCCATAAAAAGTGTCGTTTAAAGTTTGCCACAAGCCACCTGGGAGACACACCAAACATGTGGAAGAAGGTGCTCTGGTCAGATGAAACCAAAATTGAACTTTTTGGCAACAATGCAAAACGTTATGTTTGGCGTAAAAGCAACACAGCTGAACACACCATCCCCACTGTCAAACATGGTGGTGGCAGCATCATGGTTTGGGCCTGCTTTTCTTCAGCAGGGACAGGGAAGATGGTTAAAATTGATGGGAAGATGGATGGAGCCAAATACAGGACCATTCTGGAAGAAAACCTGATGGAGTCTGCAAAAGACCTGAGACTGGGATGGAGATTTGTCTTCCAACAAGACAATGATCCAAAACATAAAGCAAAATCTACAATGGAATGGTTCAAAAATAAACATATCCAGGTGTTAGAATGGCCAAGTCAAAGTCCAGACCTGAATCCAATCGAATCTGTGGAAAGAACTGAACACTGCTGTTCACAAATGCTCTCCATCCAACCTCACTGAGCTCGAGCTGTTTTGCAAGGAGGAATGGGAAAAAAATTCAGTCTCTCGATGTGCAAAACTGATAGAGACATACCCCAAGCGACTTACAGCTGTAATCGCAGCAAAAGGTGGCGCTACACAGTATTAACTTAAGGGGGCTGAATAATTTTGCACGCCCAATTTTTCAGTTTTTGATTTGTTAAAAAAGTTTGAAATATCCAAAAAATGTCATTCCACTTCATGATTGTGTCCCACTTGTTGTTGATTCTTCACAAAAAAATACAGTTTTATATCTTTATGTTTGAAGCCTGAAATGTGGCAAAAGGTCGCAAAGTCCAGGGGGCCGAATACTTTCGCAAGGCACTGTAGGTAGAGGGACATATTTATCACTGACAGTAGGTAGGCAGAGTACATATCACTGACTGTAGGTAGAGCTACATATTTATCACTGACAGTAGGTAGGCAGAGTACATATCACTGACAGTAGGTAGATAGAGGTACATATTTATCACTGACAGTAGGTAGAGGTACATATTTATCACTGACAGTAGGTAGGTAGAGGTACATATTTATCACTGACAGTAGGTAGATAGGGAAGTATCACTGACAGTAGGTAGGTAGAGGTACATATTTATCACTGACAGTAGGTAGGTAGAGTACATATCACTGACAGTAGGTAGGTAGAGTACATATCACTGACAGTAGGTAGGTAGAGATCCATATTCATCACTGACAGTAGGTAGGTAGAGGTCCATATTCATCACTGACAGTAGGCCTGTCCATGATTGGGGACATATGGTCTCTTGAGCATTACAATTGGCGGCTCTCAATATTCTGAACCAGATTTCTCAGCCTAATCAATGAGAACATGAACGATGAATCTTCCGCTCATCACTGAGATGACAGCGCTGATATCGCCCAGGCCCATTTCCCTCGGAAAGGTCCAATCTTCCAAATGGAAGTAATAAAATATGGTTGAACCACTGATTTGGAACTGCTGTTATTGCAATGAATCCTCAAACTGCTGAGGTCTGAGTCTTAACTAGGGCCAGGATTTTTTTTCTGACCATGTCAAAGAAACAGGAAAAACTCCAGGTCTTGGTAATGAGGACAGAGGGAGAATCTCAATTGCATAGTCATCGTGTCCTCACTTCTTGCCTCCTTCTCAAAACCCATTGGACGAAAAATCCAGAGGTCCCACCCCTCTGACCTTCTCCTCTAATTTGTTTTGAGAAGGAGGTGAAGAGTATTCAATTTCTCTCTCTCTCTCTCCCTCTTTCTTTCTCTCTCTCCTCTCTCTCCTCTTTCTCATTTTCTCTCCCATTCTCTCGCTCCTTCTTTCTCTCTCCTTCTCTCTCTCTCAGACATCAAGTACATTCAGTCTATGATTGACAGTCTCTGATTGACAGTCTCTGATTGACAGTCCCTGAGTGGTATTGTAGGTAGACAAATAGCACCAGGCTTCCCATTGGGTTTCTTAACCTTAACTGCTCTCTGCAAAAAACCTGCCTTAATGAGGAAAACTACAGAAGAGAATTGCTTATAACTGAAGACATAATTTGGCTTCTAATCTCTAGAAAGTTTTTGTTGTTCCTGTTAAGTTGTATCGTGTCCAAAATGACTTTTAAGATTAGACTACCTCAGAGAACGTATCCCAAGTCTGACTGGTGTTTCACTTAACAGCAGGTGTTTGGCTATATTGAGCCCAATGGCATTTGAAATTGAGATTTGCACTACAAGGTTGTGCTTACAGAAAAAGTTAAGACAGACTTGAACAAAGCTCTCAGTCTAGGGCTGTTAGAATGGACATTTGATTTGATTGAATAGGTTCCCATGATTATCCGGAATAAAAGGACAGAGAACCTGTGGTAAACCATAATCTATTATTATTCTGAATTCTCTAAATATGAATCCACATTTCCATTAGTGCAATTAAGAAAGCATTTAAAAATCGGACACCAAAAACACAAAACATGTCATGCCTTGACCGTAGAGATCCTTTTATTCTCTTTGTTTGGTTGGTCAGGGTGTGACTCGGGTGGGAAACTCTATGTTCTTTATTTCTATGTTTTGGCCGGGTATGGTTCTCAATCAGGGACAGCTGTCTATCGTTGTCTCTGATTGGGAATCATACTTAAGCAGCCTGTTTTGCCACCTTAGTTTTGTGGGATGTTGTTTTTGTACATCTCTGTGTAGCCTACCGAACGTTACGTTCGTTTTCCTTTTTGTTGTTTTTAGGTGTTCATTTTTAATAAAGACAAAATCTACGCCTACCACGCTGCACCTTGGTCCGATCATTTCCACGAGCGTAACAAAACATGCTACATTAAAAGATAAATCTGTGAGCTGCCAGTAGTGACCTGGCCTTAAGAAAAAACACAAAAAAACAAGCATCTTTGCCTTTCCTGCACTGACACTTGACTGCTGAATGACTCAAATGTAAATGTCAACCCAGTCACTGTGACATCATCAGTCTGTTCTGGTGAGGTGTGCGTCTGTGTTATTAGAAACGCCTCACCAGAACAGGCTGGTGATGTCACGGTGATTGGTTTGACATTAAGTACACCCAGGGATAAGGCCAGGTCTCTAATGGTGGGTTCTACTTTGTGTTTACCTGACCCTCTCACTCCGGCTATCTCGTGTTTCAACGTTTGTGTTGCCTCTGAGAGAGAAAGGAGCTCAGGTCCTTTATCATGCTAGAGTGGCATATTTATTAACCATTCACCTGCTGAACCTGTTGTTCACCAGACAGGAAAAGCAATTCCAAGAGTTCAAACAGAGGTTAACTCCACACCCTCCAAATTAACCAAACGTTTCATTACAATTCCATTGGAATTTAAACCATAGAATAAGATCGGTCAATTAATCGAATTCCCTCAAATACATAGACCAGGATTCAGATTGATCCGCATTAGGTCCGGATTCATTTCAAACTGAGTTTGCCAAACGGTGTAAATCTATGACTCTGTAGTATGTCTGTACTTCAGTTAATTAGGCCTTGGTGACAGCTTGGAATGGGGTTACACAGTGTAGCCTACAGCAGGTGGGTTATGATAGGCAGGGAGGTCACGGGTCGAATCAAATTAGAATGTAATGTGTAATTTCTTCAGGAGCACAGCATGTTCCAGGATTCAGTCAGGAGCACTGCATGGTCCAGGATCCAGTCAGGAGCACTGCATGTTCCACGATCCAGTCAGGAGCACTGTATGGTCCAGGATTCAGCCAGGAGCACTGCATGATCGAGGATTAAGTCAGGAGCACTGCACAGTCCAGGATTCAGTCAGGAGCACTGCATGATCCAGGATTATGTCAGGAGCACTGCATGGTCCAGGATTCAGTCAGGAGCACTGCATGGTCCAGGATCCAGGCACTGTTTGGTCAATGATTCAGTCAGAAGCACTGCATGGTCCAGGATTCAGTCGGTAGCACTGCATGGTCCAGGATCCAGGCACTATTTGGTCAATGATTCAGCCCTGCACGGTCCAGTATTCAGTCAGGAGCACTGCATGGTCCAGGATCCAGGCACTGTTTGGTCAATGATTCAGTCAGAAGCACTGCATGGTCCAGGATTCAGTCGGTAGCACTGCATGGTCCAGGATCCAGGCACTGTTTGGTCAATGATTCAGTCAGAAGCACTGCATGGTCCAGGATTCAGTCGGTAGCATTGCATGGTCCAGGATCCAGGCACTATTCGGTCAATGATTCAGCCCTGCACGGTCCAGTATTCAGTCAGGAGCACTGCATGGTCCAGGATCCAGCCACTGCTTGGTCCAGGATTCAGTCAGGTGCACTGCATGGTCCAGGATTCAGTCAGGAGCACTGCACGGTCCAGGATCCAGCCACTGCTTGGTCCAGGATTCAGTCAGGTGCACTGCATGGTCCAGGATTCAGTCAGGAGCACTGCATGGTCCAGGATCCAGCCACTGCTTGGTCCAGGATTCAGTCAGGTGCACTGCATGGTCCAGGATTCAGTCAGGAGCACTGCACGGTCCAGGATTCAGTTGCAAAGATGTACTCCAAAATGAACTTGAGAACAATATTTATTTCACCTCCCAAGTTGATCAAACATCACTCATAGACAGTAACTCACACAACATCACTCCTACAGACAATAACTCACACAACATAACTTATACAGACAATAACACACACAACATCACTCATACAGACAGTAACTCATACAGACTGGTATTTCCCTCAACAGCATCCAGGTGCAGTGCTTTACAGAACACATCTAAAGTACCCACACCCCTGCTCTCATCCTTCCATATCATATGCCATACCCTGCCATACCCTGTCATACCCTGCTGTACCCTACCATACCCTGTCATACCCTGCTGTACCCTGACATACCCTGTCATACCCTGCTATACCCTAACATACCCTGTCATACACTGCCATAACCTGCCATACCCTGCCATACCCTGCTGAACCCTGACATACCCTGTCATACCCTGCTGTACCCTGCCATACCCTGTCATACCCTGCTGTACCCTGGCATACCCTGTCATACCCTGATGTACCCTGTCATACCCTGCCATAACCTGCCATACCCTGTCATACCCTGCTGTACCCTGACATACCCTGTCGTACCCTGCCGTACCCTGCCATACCCTGCTATACCCTGACATGTTTAAGTAAGTAATAGCGCAGATGGTTTCAGCTTGAACATCCTAACACACACCAGATGGCCATGCCCTTGGTCATCTCATCAGCATATTTCTGCTGGAAATACTCCAGAGCTGCCATGTCTACTCACTGTCTCAACTGTCCTATGGGTAGAGTTATCTTAGCACCCTGGGTAGAAGAACTGTCTAATTGGGATTAAAATTACACAGGGTTGGAGGGCGTTCTGTATATCCTTCCTCTGGACACTCCTCCCATTTCCATGTCTATTTTGATCAGGTTTTGTGCGTGTTTCTGAAATGGCCTCAGTATGAGTTTGTTGTGTGTTTGAGTGTGTGTTTGAGTGTGTCTTAGTGGAGGCTTCTGAGGGGAGGACAGTTTACATTAATGTCTGGAACAGAGCAAATGAAATGGCATCAAACAATGTGTTTGACGTATTTGATACCATTCCACTCATTCTGCTCCAGCCATTACCACAAGCCTGTCCTCCCAAATTAAGGTGCCATCAACCTCCTGTGGTCTGTCTGTAGGGCATTCAGGGTTCGGGCTATGTATCCTTCCTTTTTATGTATTCTCCCTTTCGTTATTGGTTAAGATTTGGGCATGTTAGGGCAGCAGGGTAGCCTAGTGGTTAGAGTGTTGCACTAGTAACCGGAGGGTTGCAAGTTCAAACCCCTGAGCTGACAAGGTACAAATCTGTCCTTCTGCCCCTGAACTAGGTAGTTAACCCACTGGCCGTCATTGAAAATAAGAATTTGTTCTTAACTGACTTGCCTGGTAAAATAAAAATACATGTTTCTGAATTGGTCTCTGCATGTGTGTGTCTGTACTGTATTTCAGGGTTACACCATGACCAAATTATATGCAAGATCATTTTTTCTACCCCGACCAGATGTGATCATGACACACAGGTTAAATGATTCTCTTGGCTTTTCTTGTATTGCTCTTTGTTTTTGTTGTCAGTGTTGTTTTGTTTCGCATTGTATGAATGTGATGTCTACTAATGCTGTCACGTAGCTAGGAGTGGTGGGTGCGGAGTCAGGCGCAGAGAGCAGAGGTTTAGCAAAAACAGTATTTATTCCGGTAAGGTAAGGTCATGCCAACAACAACAGGTGAAAATAATGACAGACCCAAAACAGGACACCGAAACTAAAACTAAAAAACACAACCATCCACAAACAGAACAGAGAACAAGCCCGCACAAAAGCAGGCGGCATAGAAGTTTTAAGCAGCCCTGAACCAAACCCCAAACGAGAAACAGGTGAAACCAATACAGACATAACCAACAGAAAAGGAAAAGGGTATCAGTGGCAGCTAGTAGACCGGTGACGACGACCACCGAGTGCCGCCCGAACAGGAAGAGTAGTCACCTTCGGTGGAAATCGTGACAAATGCTGTGTGGCCCGTTTGTCCCGTGTGGCTCATGTGGCTCATTTGGGTCATGTGGGTCATGTACCACCAGATGGCTGTGTGGCCCGTGTGGCTCGTGTGGCACGTGTACCTCCAGATGGCTGTGTGGCCTGTCTGCTTTGTGTGGCCCGTGTGGCTTTTGTACCACCAGATGGCCTGTGTGGCCCGTGTGGCTTGTGTGGCCCGTGTGGCTTGTGTGGCCCATGTGCTTTGTGTGGCCCGTGTGGCTCGTGTGGCCTGTTTGGCTTTTGTAACATCAAATGGCTTGTGTGGCCCGTGTGGCTTTTGTACCACCAGATGGCTTGTGGCTTGTGTGGATCGTGTGGCCCATGTGACCTGTGTGGCCCGTGTGGCCACCAGATGGCTGTGTGGCTCGTATACCACCAGATGGCTGTGTGGCTCGTATACCACCAGATGGCTGTGTGGCTCGTATACCACCAGATGGCTGTGTGGCTCGTGTACCACCAGATGGCTGTGTGGCTCGTGTACCACCAGATGGCTGTGTGGCTCGTATACCACCAGATGGCTGTGTGGCTCGTATACCACCAGATGGCTGTGTGGCTCGTGTACCACCAGATGGCTGTGTGGCTCGTGTACCACCAGATGGCATGTATTGTTTTGTCTTCCACAAAAATAAATACCTTCAATAAAATATTTAAAAGAGAAAATATCCTAAATCAACTGTGAAACATTCATTGAGGTTTAGCTAGATAGTTGTTGCTAGCAGTTTGTCCTGAGAGATCAATTGGCTTCTTATTTTACCTGACATGCATATGGTTCTCTGTCTAGCTGGTTCTTTGTAGAATTTTGACCTGGAGTCATACAAAATTGTGTTTCTCTACTCTACTTTTCTCTACAACAATTCATCCACAGATAAAAGGGGGAAGCTAGTTAGTTATCTTTGAAGATTATGTGAATCCATTCCAACCCACTGAATGACTAGATGACCAGGACAGTGGCCCATAATAACTTCCCCCTCTCACATCGCATGCAGACAGTGGGGTTAAAATGCATAATAACTTCCCCCTCTCATATCGCCTGCAGCCAGTGGGGTTAAAATGCATAATAACTTCCCCCTCTCACATCGCCTGCAGCCAGTGGGGTTAAGATGCATAATAACTTCCCCCTCTCATATCGCATGCAGCCAGTGGGGTTAAAATGCATAATAACTTCCCCCTCTCACATCGCATGCAGCCAGTGGGGTTAAAATGCATAATAACTTCCCCCTCTCATATCGCATGCAGCCAGTGGGGTTAAAATGCATAATAACTTCCCCCTCTCACATCGCATGCAGCCAGTGGGGTTAAAATGCATAATAACTTCCCCCTCTCATATCGCATGCAGCCAGTGGGGTTAAAATGCATAATAACTTCCCCCTCTCACATCGCATGCAGCCAGTGGGGTTAAAATGCATAATAACTTCCCCCTCTCATATCGCATGCAGCCAGTGGGGTTAAAATGCATAATAACTTCCCCCTCTCACATCGCCTGCAGACAGTGGGGTTAAAATGCATAATAACTTCCCCCTCTCACATCGCCTGCAGACAGTGGGGTTAAAATGCATAATAACTTCCCCCTCTCACATCGCTTGTACCCAGCGGGGTTAAAATGCATAATAACTTCCCCCTCTCACATCGCCTGCAGACAGCGGGGTTAAAATGCATAATAACTTCCCCCTCTCACATCGCCTGCAGACAGTGGGGTTAAAATGCATAATAACTTCCCCCTCTCATATCGCATGCAGCCAGCGGGGTTAAAATGCATAATAAGAGTAGGGGGGAAGGGGGCGGGTGGTGTAGAGACTGGTAATGACTCACTGTGTAATTGTGTCTCTCACTGCAACCATTTCTAAACAAACAATGGTCTGAAGAGGAAGGTTATACAGTTAATGTCTGGTCGGCATCTTACATTATCCACACACACACCAAAATGCACAAACACACATACCGATTCACGCCTAGGCAAACACAGACTCAAACACACACACGCACCCCCTAAGCCACACACACTGACCCCCACCGTCTCCATTAACCAGGAACCACAGTGGGATCAGCCTTGATAAGCTCCAATCAGACACCTCTCATTTAAACAAGCAGCACAGATGGAAATGAACCTAGCCATATGTAATGATGGGGCGATGAGTCGGGAAGCAGGTGCAGGGGAAATGTTTTAATAAAACAACAAAACCAAAAACACGACACCAACATAAGGCAGAATGCCGATACACAATAACAATACCAACTGGTGAGTGAACATGGGAGACTGACATATAAAGGGGAGGAGATGAAGGTAATGGAGTCCAGGTGTGAATCATAATGATTAACAGGTGCGCATAATGATGAGTGCCAGATGTGCGTAACGACAAATCCCAGGACCAGTGGGTAGTACTCTGGCGATGTCATAGGCCAAAGGGAAGGAGCAGGAGCAGACGTGACAGTACCCCCCCTCTGACATGCGGCCCTGGCCGCAGGACGACGCCGACCAGGGAGACAACCCCGAGGACGAGGAGCGGGTCGGTCCGGGTGGCGAAGGTGGAAATCAGGGATGATGTTGGGGTCCAGAATGTCCTCCACCGGAACACAACACCGCTCCTCTGGGCCATACCCCTCCCAGTCCACCGGATACTGTACCTGACCCCCACAAGTGGGTAGTCCAGTAGGGTTCTGACAGCATACGCCGGGCCCCCCTTGATGTCCAGGTGGAGGTGTGTCGTGGGGACAGCATCAGCATGGTGAACTAGAGGCCGGAGAGGGAGCACACGTGACAGTACCCCCTCCCCAATGCGAGGCTCCGGCCGCAGGACGCTGACCAAAAGACGATCCCAGGGATCAGGAGCGGACCGGTCACCTCTGCAGAGGCGCAGGAAACCTGTCAATCCGGCTGAGACGCAGGAGCATGGCGACCTAGAGCGCCGGAGAGAGAGCAAACATGACAGTACCCCTTCCCCGGCGCGTTCGGGTCCAGGACGCCAACCCATGGGATGATCCCGGGGATCAGGAGCGGACCGGTCACCCCTGCTGATGCGCGGGAACCTGTCGCCGGCTGGGATGTGGGAACCTGACAGACGGCTGAGGCAGGGGAGCCTGACGATCTGGCTGAGGCATGAGAGACTTACGAGCTGGCAGAGGCAGGGGAGCCTGGTGATCTGGCTGAGGCATGAGAGACTTACGAGCTGGCAGAGGCAGGGGAGCCTGGCGATCTGGCTGAGGCATGAAGGACTGTAGCGGCTCCCGGACCCGACGTCATGCCACCTGACACAAAATACCAACTCGCTGATGCTTCCTTTAGGTGAGGCATTATTCTGTCAACCCTGCTGATGCGCGGGAACCTGTCGCCGGCTGGGATGTGGGAACCTGACAGACGGCTGAGGCAGGGGAGCCTGGCGATCTGGCTGAGGCATGACAGACTTACGAGCTGGCAGAGGCAGGGGAGCCTGGCGATCTGGCTGAGGCATGAAGTACTGTAGCGGCTCCCGGACCCGACGTCATGCCTCCTGACACAAAATACCCACTCGCTGATGCTTCCCTTAGGTGAGGCGTTATTCTGTAGCGATGTGTGCTGAGAGTCGAGAAGCACGTTCAGGGAGTGAGTGTTTTAATAAATAAATGCAACATAAAACAAGAACCACGAACAACACAAAGACTAAACTCTAGAACAGAAACAATAACGCCTGGGGAAGGAACCAAAAGGAGTGACATATATAGGGAAGGTAATCAGGGAGGTGATGGTGAGTGATGACGTGCAGGTGCGCATAACGATGGTGACAGGTGTGCGCCATAATGAGCAGCCTGGTGACCTAGAGGCCAGAGAGGGAGCACACGTGACACTATAACCAGATGACCCAGAGAGCTGATATTCCTAACAACATAGTGGTGGCTGACAGTGTCCAATTTCATGCTTTATCCCCAAAAAGCTGCATAATTGTACTAGAGAAATGCCAGTCATGCATAAGAGACAGGAAAACAATATAAGACCTAGATTTGTTCTTTATTGTCGTCCTGTTACACGCCACTCGCCACCATTTCTGGTTTTGGTGTGTGTTTAGAATGTAACGGTTGCAACGGGAGATCATGCTATCATAATTTAAAAAATGTAAACATTTGTAGGATGATTTTTATTTGTATAATAACTAGATGATCCAAAACTGATAAGCCTGTAGTCTATATGTTGTAGACTAACTATACTGAGCAAAAATATAAACTTAACATGCAAAAATGTAAAAGATTTTACTGAGTTACAATTCATATAAGGAAATCACTCAATTGAAATAAATAAATGTACATGACTGGGAATATGGATAAGCATCTGTTGGTCACAGATACCTTTTGAAAAAAATTAGGGGCGTGGATCAGAAAACCAGTCCGTATCTGGTGTGACCACCATTTGCCTCATACAGTGTAACACATCTCCTTCACATAGAGTTGATCAGGCTGTTGAATGTGGCCTGTGGAATGTTGTCCCACTCCTCTTCAATGGCTGTGCGAAGTTGCTGGATATTGGCGTGAACTGGAACACGCTGTCGTACCAGAGCATTCCAAACATGCTCAATGGGTGGTGGCATGACTGGTGAGTATGCAGGCCATGGAAGAACTGGAACGTTTTGAAGTTCCAGGAATTGTGTACAGATCCTTGCGACATGTGGCAGCGAATTATCATGCTGAAACGTGGTGATGACGGCGGATGAATGGTACCACAATGGACCTCAGGATCTTGTCACGGTATCTCTGTGCATTAAAATTGCCATCGACAAAACTGCACATTTTAAAGTGGCCTTTAATTGTCCCCAGCACAAGATGCACCTGTGTAATGATCATGCTGTTTAATCAGCTTCTTGATATGCCCCACCTGTTAGGTGGATGGATTATCTTGGCAAAGGAGAAATTCTCACTAACAGGGATGTAAACAAATTTATGCACAAATTTTGAGAGCAGGCAGAGAGCCAGGATTTTTTCTCTCCCGGTGCTAAGTGGGAGCTTGGCCAATACGTGGGGGTGCTAAGAAAATAGTCAATTTTCATGACTTCAAAGTTATAAGGAAGTTCTTGTTTTTTCAATGAAAGCAGATATGGCACACAGCACATTCAATAAAATGTAGTTTTTAATTGAATTTGGCCAAAGAATGTTCAACAAAATAGCTATAAGCCTAATACAAGTGGCCACAAGGCAGTGACAAAAACGTCTTTCATGTGCAAAGATGAAAGACTTCTGCACCGGACAGCGCCCATGCACTGCATGGGTGCTGTCCAGTGCTGAAGTCTTTCAGCAATAACAACACAATACATCCAAAATGTGACAACAAGTTCATAATCAAACAACATTGGTAATAATGTCTTGGAGGAAATGGCTATCACAACATCAGAAATTAAATTAATAATATCTACAGTGCAGCTACAACAAGAAGTGCATTTACCCTATGCCTGTCGACTGTGCACACATGGTGTAAAACAAGCCGTCTATCATCACAATCCTAGCGATTATATTTCTATTGCAGTAATATTTATAGGCCGACTGGTCGACAATATGCATGTGTCTTCTTGTTCCATCCAGATCCAGATCAGATTTAATCATGTTCCCACCACCAGACAGAGGCGTTCTGTCAATAAATAAAATGCCTTTCAGTTACTCACTAAGTGTTATTTAATAGAAGGACGATACGTCTGTTGTTGTGGTTCAGTGCAAATTATTCTATAATCTTCTGGACATCTAGGGCCTTGGTTCTTTCTATGTGTATGGACAGGCAGGCAAGGTTGCTGAGTTGAGGGTTTGCCATTCTGTTTCTCAGCTAGGTTGTTACACACCGCATGCAGGAAAAACTGTGATCACATGACACTGCGGTTACTGGCAGTGTGACAGATATGCGTAAAAGATTATAGATATCCACGAAGGAGTCTTTGTAAGGTTTAAGCATGGACAGGAACTCCAGTGTGCTGCGAACTGTTTCGCCCTGTTCTTTTTTCTTTCCATGAGCCGGCACACTTGGTGCACCTCAGCCAGCAGATTGTCCTCTCTGATTCCATAGTGCTGTGCCATGGGCACAAGGCTGTTCTTTTCAAGGAATGTGTCATGTTTGGGGTTGAGGGCTGACGTTCCCATGAGAACTGCACCTGCTTCTGTGGAAAAGCGTTGGGTCATTTCATTCACCAGTCGGTCAATGACAGGGTAGAATGAGGATGTTCGGAATTCATCCAGAGAGAGACTTAATGTCCTTTAAGGTTGCAATGATACAAATGTCTTACATCATTTAAAACCTCTTGGGGCTAGGGGACAGAATTTTCACTTTTGGATAAATAGCGTGCCCAATTTAAACTTCCTGCTACTCATGCCAAGACTATAAGATATGCATATTATTCATAGATTTGGATATAAAACACTCTGAAGTTTCTAAAACTGTTTGAATCATGTCTGTGAGTATAACAGAACTTATGTAGCAGGCAAAACCCTGAGGACTAACTGTTCAGAATTTTTGTTTTTTGCCTCTCTCTGTTCCCTGAATTGTTATTACCAAGGTATTTTTAAACGTTAATAATCGATCAAATTGTAGACGGGGCAATCTGTGTTTAATACAGGAATGAAAACAAATCAGCGCCACTTTTCACGTCTTGCGCAACTCACAAAAGTGTACCCAGTTCCTAGTTGGCCTACTTCTTCATTGCACAAAGGAATAACCTCAACCAAATTCCAAAGACTGTTGACATCTAGTGGAAGCCATAGGAATTGCAATGTGCGTCCTATGTTTTTGTATATCCCATAGGCTAGCATTGAAAAGGCCTGTGACCTCAAAAAAAGAAACATTTCTGGATGGATTTTCCTCTGGTTTTTGCCTGCCATATCAGTTTTGTTATACTCACAGACATTCCTTTAGCAGTTTTAGAAACTTCAGAGTGTTTTCTATCCACTTCTACCAATTATATGCATATCCTAGCTTCTGGGCCTGAGTAACAGGCCATTTACTTTGGGCACATCAGTCATCCGGAAATTCAGGACACTGCCCCCTAGCCTTTGAAATGGGCATGGACAAATAAGCCTGAGAAAACCTTGTACATGTCTTGCACAATAACAAAAAAATCCCCCGCTGGCTTCATGTTTCTGACACAGTCCACCAAAACAAGATTAAGACGGTGTGCGTGGCAATGAATGTAGATTGCCTGAGAGGCCTCTTCTCTGAATTTCTCCTGGACCTCGTTGTGAGCACCGGACATGATGGCCGCGCCGTCATAACACTGAGCAATACAGGCCGTGTGATCAATGTTACATTTACTAAGAGTCTCTTTGATCGTAGTGAAAGGGGACTCATAATCTGATCCGTCAGCTGGAGTGAAATGAAGAAATTCCCCCACAACTTCCTAATTTTTTACGTTAACGCACCCCCACAGACACTTGTTCCGTTTTACTGAGGTCCTTACTCTCATTTACCATCAATGCAAATAGTTCGGCCTTTTGTAATTCACGACTCATCTGATCCATAATCATATTTGCCATAATGTCTAGTATTTCATTCTGTATATCATGATGTGTGTACTTAGCATATCTAGGAAAATATGAGATTTTCTGTGCAAACTGTTTTGTCAAATTTGCCTATGACCTGTAAAAGTTCAAGGAAGTTTCCCTGTTCGTCTTCTGTCTCCACTCTGTGAAAGTCCCTGGTATTCAGTGTAACGCAATGACTCCACAACTGCTCTCATATACTCTCTGTGAAAGTCCCTGGTATTCAGTGTAACACAATGACTCCACGACTGCTCTCATATACTCTCTGTGAAAGTCCCTGGTATTCAGTGTAACACAATGACTCCACAACTGCTCTCATATACTCTCTGTGAAAGTCCCTGGTATTCAGTGTAACACAATGACTCCACAACTGCTCTCATATACTCTCTGTGAAAGTCCCTGGTATTCAGTGTAACACAATGACTCCACGACTGCTCTCATATACTCTCTGTGAAAGTCCCTGGTATTCAGTGTAACACAATGACTCCACGACTGCTCTCATATACTCTCTGTGAAAGTCCCTGGTATTCAGTGTAACGCAATGACTCCACGACTGCTCTCATATACTCTCTGTGAAAGTCCTTGGTATTCAGTGTAACACAATGACTCCACAGCTGCTCTCATATACTCTCTGTGAAGGTCCCTGGTATTCAGTGTAACACAATGACTCCACGACTGCTCTCATATACTCTCTGTGAAGGTCCCTGGTATTCAGTGTAACACAATGACTCCACAACTGCTCTCATATACTCTCTGTTCTCTCAGACTATTTTCAAATGTCCATCACTTAGAGCATTGCATATTGTTGAGCCAAATTATTTCTGAATAGTCCACTCATTCCACGCTGTCATTGAATATTTATGCTCTACACTAGCGTTGTGCGTCTTGAACAAACTTTTCTCCTTCTGACAGTTCTGGTAGCCATCGTGGGTAAATGCCGCCTTCCCTCCACCATGGTTTCCTGGACGTTGAAAGTGGTGGCATGCAAAGCAGAAAGCACAGTCCTTTGAAATAGAATATTCCAGCCATTTGTAATCCTCATACCATCTACGATTGAAACAGCGATCCTGCTGTTCAACTTTTGTGGCTGGATAACGCCGAAGAAGAGGGCGCCTTGGTTCTTCAATAGGTGACTGGCTTAAATCAGAGGGAGTTGTGGCTGTGCTAACAGTGCAGCTAACGGTGGCTGTGGAACAGCTAGCAGCGACAACCTGCTCTGGTGTTCCCTCACATCGTGGCTCATTAGTTTCTCTCTCTGACTCATCTTTCTTATCTCCCTCTTCTTCTTTTGCCCCCTCGGAGACAGGGTCTGGGTCTGGATTTTTATTTTCTACCCGCACTCAGAAAACAGCCCCATCGCAACGGGGCAAGATGGGCGACTAGCTAGCTAGAAGTTAGCTCACATTACGTAGCCTAACGTGCGCGAGCACACACATCAGACCCCCCCCCCCCCCCCACCACACACACACACACGTCATAGGGTACACGGGCGGCACGAGCACACAGCCAGGGATCGGATTGGGAACAGAATGTCTGGTTATTAACTTTTACATATTTCTTTATTTAAAAATATAAAAAATACTAAAATGCTTGAGGAGGCTTAACTGGGGCTACGCAGATTTGTGACATGGCTATTGCACCCCCTAGTCCCGGTGTAGCCTCAGTATATATACAGTGCCTTCAGAAATTATTCATACCCCTTGACTTATTCCACATTTTGTTGCATTAAAGCCTGAATTCAAAATGGATTAAATAGATTTTTTTTATCTCACCCATCTGCACACAATAACCCATAATGGCAAAGTGAAAACATATTTTTAAGACATTTATGCTAATTTATTGAAAATAAAATACTGAAATATCCTTGAGTCAATTCATTGTAACACCACCTTTGGCAGTGATTACAGATGTGAGTCTTTCTGGGTAAGTCTCTAAGAGCTTTCTGCACCTGAATTGTGCATATTTTCCCATTATTGTTTTCAATTGGTTCTTGATCATTGCGAGACAAACATTCTTTGACATAGATTTTCAAGAAAATTTTAAACAAAACTATAAATCGGCCACTCAGGAACATTCACTGTCTTTTTGGTAACCAACTCCAGTGTAGATTTGGCCTTGTGTTTTAGGTAAGTGTCCTGCTGAAAGGTGAATTCATCTCACAGTGTCTAGTGGAATGCAGACTGAACCAGGTTTTCATCTAGGACATTGCCTGTGTTTGCCTGTGTTTACATTTCGTTTATTTTTAATCTTGAAAAACTCCCCAGTCCTTAACGATTACAAGCATACCCATAACATGATGCAGCCACCACTATGCTTGAAAATATGGAGAGTGGTTCTCGGTAATGTGTTGTATTGGATTTGCCCCTTTCAGGTCAATGATAAAATATGCATTAAAGATGTCAGTCTAACGCAGACCGTGGGGGACAGAAGAAGGACACCAGATTGGCGCACATTCAACCAATTTGATCTAACATCCGATTTGATCTAAAATATGTATTGTAACAGGCCCACAATGTGGTTACTAAAGTCCAATTTTGATATTTTGGGTTGTTTCGCTGCATAACATTTTAGAAGTTGTTCCTTTACAGGTTTATAAAAAGTGACTTCTAAATGCTAATTCCTGTTTGTAAAATCTGGTAGCATAGCTAGCATACAGGAATTTGTGGTGTTAATCAAAGTCATTTTTAACTGCAATACTGTTGATTGGTGAAGATGACATGAACATGTATTGGGGTTGACATCCATAGAAGCATTATACTACGATTTTTACAACATAACGTGAAATAAACAATAGCCTAAATGTAGGCAAATTTAGCTGGGGGCGAATGAGGAGATTTGGGATCTTTCCCTCACAGCATCTTTCCCCATGAGTTTCCATAGCAATTCCATTGTTTGGGTCGAGTTCCATTGACCTCTTTACCGCATCTATGGGTAGACTGGTAGCCATTTTGAGTGTACCAATGCCAGGAAGTAAAACCGGGAAGTGTACCATTCAATCTGTACTGTGATTTGTTGAGTTAACTCAACTGACATTACAAAAAAATACATTCCATCGCAAGAGCCACATCAGTTAATATCATTTGAATGAACATTCTACATAACCTTGGAAATGATTGCATCACAATACCAGACATCCGTTGCGAGTGTAACCATGATTCTACCAGTCAATTGACAGGGTTAGAGCTTCTGAGCTTCTATTCATTCTATTTATATGATCATAACAACAGGCCTTCTGCAACATTGATGCCTGCGCATCATTTTCGTGATCTTGTCCCGTCTATGGGACAAGGCCAAAGTAAAATGGAGACTCAACCTTAGGTAACTTTAATTGTGTGCCTGCCTTTCAAATGGTGCCTGGAGATCCGATTTCAGGACCTTGGAAAATCACCGCAACTCAGTGCAAGAAAAGCACTGACCGCAACTTCAGCACCACCACTGGTGAAGAGCGCCACTCCAAGTGAGCCTTGCCAAGCACAGCAGTTGTGGATTCTACACACCTGTGTGGGCTTGCTGGTGTGTGGGTAGGCCTAAAACATTTATGTACTCCCTGTCCTTCCTCATGGGGCCCGGAGGGAACATCATGGCTCAACTGGTCCTCACCCGAAAGAGGACCGGTCTGGCGGGGGTGTCGACAACCCACAGACTGCTGGTCAATCTGGTGGTGTGACATGATGGTGGTGAGTGTGATTGACGGACCAGAGTTTGGGCATGAAGAAAGCATGGCGTAGCACAGCATCCCTCTAACATAATCTCTAGACACTTCATTAAGATTTCAGTGGTTGCCATGGCGCAGACTAGTTTGATTGCATTCTTATAGCCTACCTCTTCTTGTATATCATCCAAATCTTATAGCTCAACACCCATGATGATGTGAAGTGTGAAAATATTTTTTCAGCACAATCATCACCAAGCTACAGTGTAAAATATGCATGTGCGTCACTTCCGGTGCCTACATTATAGGACAAGTTGATGGGCTACTGCAACGCATCGGTCTGAGAGAGAGAGAGAGAGAGAGAGAGAGAGAGAGAGAGAGAGAGAGACTCAATCCTATCCCTTCATTCGGAATGAGGGTTTTATTAATTTCTGGAAGCGTTCCATTGCAAAAGCTTGCCACCTCCCATCGGCCCTCTTCCACTCACTTTCCCTTCACTGATCAGAATTAGTATTTTAGGTGAGGTCAATGGATCCAGTCAAAAGAGTTAGCTGTCATCTATCCATACCTGTGTACGATATAGGAGAGGGGACGAAGACAGAGAGGATGCGACAACTTTTGGAATGAGATGCGGCCAGGGCTGAGTGCGTGCGGGGGATAGCGCAGCTCTTGCTTCCTGTAGTCACACGGATAAATATTCCATTGACCAGGGTCCGAGTGAACTGCAGCGCTCGCTCCAGCGGAGGACCGCACTTCTTCAGTGGGGGAAATGTATCCTGTTTTTCAGTTAATCGCAATGGGTATTAGATAATTAGGATCTCTTTCGACAAGGCGTCAAAGATGTGTTGGTGAAATCCTCATCTCACCACGGAAACGGGCTGCGCGCAGCTCAGCTCAGCTCTCTGTCTCACCTGTGTGCGCGTCTGATTTGGGCACTCCACACAGCGCAAACGATGTAAGAACAAGCGGGAGATGAATCTAACGAATTTTTACTCAGATTTTGGACGTTTATTTTCTACGAATATTTCACTTGGGGGACCTCAACATGAGCACAACAACTGGAGTTTACCGGAGGATACCAAACCCTACCCGCAATTGTTCTTATTTTCGGGACACGAACCGAGTACCATCGTGTTGGTGGTTATGTACTCCCTGTCCTTCCTCACCGGGCTCGGAGGGAACATCATGGCTCTTCTGGTCCTCACCCGAAAGAGGACCGGTCTGGCGGGGGTGTCAGCGACCCGCAGACTGCTGGTCAATCTGGCGGTGTGTGACATGATGGTGGTGTGTGTGTGCATGCCAGTTAACCTGGGACACCAGGTCTACAACGCCTGGGTGTTCGGGGAGTTTCTGTGCCGTACCGTGCCGTTCGTTCAGGCTGTGTCGGTGTCTGCGAGCGTCCTGAGCCTGGCCGTGATCAGTCTGAACCGCTACTACAGCGTGCACAACCCTCTACACGCCCGGTCCTTTTTTACCGGGCGGCGGATACTGTGTATGATCTGTGTGGTGTGGATCGTGTCGTCGGGGCTGTGCATACCGCTCCTCTTCATGAATACCACCCAAACTCTGTCGCTGCTGGACATCACCCTCACTGTGTGCGTGGAGAGCTGGAACCAAGTCAAACTGAAACAGAGATATAGCTTTCTGCTCTTCTGCTCTCTCTATGGATTCCCGGTGCTGTTTAACCTGGTCATCAGCGTGCTGACCGGCTGGAAGCTGTGGGGCAACGACGAAAAACGGACGCAAGATTCGAATACATTTGGCGTTACGCTATCACTGTCCCGTCTGAAAGTGCGTAAAAGGATCGCCAAGATGGTGCTGTCGCTGGTTGTGCTTTTTACCCTGTCTTGGCTGCCTCTGTATGTAGTGGACATATGGTTAGACTTTAACATGACTTCATCTTTAGAGAAAGAGGAGGATGATGTGAACCATGTATATCACGAGTGGATTCTACAGGGGAGACCCTTCGCGCTATGGCTGGGTCTAACCAACTCCGCTCTCAACCCGCTCTGTTATTGCTTCGTGGGTAATTTACACAGGTCTGCAAAACGATTCAGGAAAAGCTACAGACAGAAACTGTCATCATTGTTAAGTCTGTCGCCACAGCAGTCCTCTATGCCTATGGGCAGCACCTCAGTGCCCAAGCTCGTGCCCTATAGCAGGGCGCAATCGGAGAAGCGCGGCGCAGAAAGGCGCGCATCGAGCAGATATGCCAATCCAGGCAACAAACTAATCAAAAGCAAGAGCCTATCGTCTGTGACAGTGTGTGAGACTGTTTTTGACTGATTGACAGACAGACGGATCAAATGTTGGCCTACGTGGTATATCACATACTTATTTGTCCAATGGACAGGAAAACGTTCGTCCTACAGTTAAAAATAGGATATTCTGTGAAAATGTGTCTGTTTTCCAACGGAACCTCCGAAGCAAATGGAGATATTTGCCATAACTGAGATTATAGAGTGTGTTGCCCTTTTAATTATGAAGTGTGGTGCCGTCTTTATTATGGAGTGTGTTGGAGTGTGTGCCCCATGATTCCAGGTCCGTTGATTAATCAAACGGTCGATGTAAATGATGAGCATGAGGTCCTATACCTAATGATCTTTGGGGATTTGGTTTCACTGAATCCAATTTCAAATGAAAGATATTTGATGTTGTTCTCATGGAGTGTACACAATAATGACATGCATCTCATTAAATATTTGTGCAAAAGGCTAGTAGCCTTTATTTCGTGATTTAAAATAACGTTCGCATTTATACTGTATGTGTGGGCTACAATGTCTAGCCTATTCCCTGTTTAAATAGTATTATTATTTTTGTAATTTAAGTCCTATGAAGTAGAACTCATTCCATTCCAAAGTCAAGAACAAAATGAGCTGTATCCAAAACTTAAATCTCGTCAATTATAATGAAACCATTATGCATTATTTCAATTATAAGGCTAATATTGTATGACTATCATCATAATCTGCAGTTATAAATCCATTCAAATGGCTTCCATAATTGTGTTAAATGAGATTATTATTATCCTACTATCATCATCTTTTATATTCCTAGTAATTATTCCAAGTCCATTCAAATTGCCTCCATAAAGGACGGTAGAGGGTCTAGATTAGAGTCTAGATGGATATCTCCATTCATTATTTCTCTGGCGAGGCTGTGACGCGGGTCTCTTGGCAGACGGATCGCTCCATGCTGAATGGCACCGTGACGAGTTGAGTTGGCTCCGCCGCGAGGTGTGATGTGGCCCCGCTGGCGGCCGGGACACGGAGCCCGATGTCCGGATTAATGGTACTGGTGAGACGGCCCGATCCATGGTCTGTGGTTGTCTATCGCTGCCCAACGACAATCCCATGTTGACGCATATAGCGGAGCCCTGGCACCAAAACCAATCTCCTACCATCTGCAGTTATTCCCATGAACTTTTCCAGTGATATTTTGTTGTTGTAGAAAGTTCGCATAGAAAATAGATTCGACAACTGCTACCGTTCGTTTCCATGTAACAATCTTGTGTCGATTAAAAAAAACTATAGACGTAATGATGTCACACAAAAAAACACTTTCACAAAAACCTACAGTGTCGAATAAAAATGAAGTGGTTGTTTCCATTTCCCATTTAGGCAAATTGTGCATTAATAAACTGGAAACAGCCTGTATTCCCCCCACTATCTGTTTTATGTCTCCGTTTGCCAGGTGTTGTTCCGAAAATCTTCCCCCTGACAGAATTATCCCCGCTCTTCGCGTGAACGCGCACACACTCAATGCTTCATTGATGCAATTTTCTTGCTAGTTGAGATTTCTGCTCTTCACTCCGTTGTCAGTTCAGCCTACATTTCACTGATCTTAGTATCAGAAAGCTTTTTTTATATATATATATTTGTGTTCTTCAAGGCAGCTGTCAATTATCACATTCGGCTGCGTTTAATTTTTTAAATATTTTTTTTATAGCGGTTTGATTGCGGGTAATGTCTGCAGTTTTCTGTTTGGCTATTTGTTTCAAATGTATTAGTCTATATTTGTCATCTCTCCCATGTCTTATTCGACTAGTAGTTGTTCTGAAGTGTTTATTGCTTGCCTACATTTTACTCCCTCCTCTATGTTTAATATAACACATACATTAAATATTAATGTCGGTTGCCTATCCTGACGAGAAGTTTGTTCTATAGAAAGTATTTGACTCTCGTGACAAAATTATATTTCAGGATTGCAAGGCCTGTCACCCTTCATAATAATTTTGGTAGCTCATGTTGACCAGTAGCTTGAAAGTATTTCTCTAGTGACAAAATTAAGGAATTAAGGGGAGGGGGGGGGGGGGGGGGGGGGCAGGAAAATGGCTTAATTAACCAGGTTTCCAACCTTTTTGTGCATGTAAAGTAGCCTACATGTCGGATAACATGACAGGCCCGATGGAAACAGAACATTTGTCTGTAAACTTTCCAAATGTCGACAAAACAAAATACGCTACACAAGGTGGAATCTTTTTGTGTCGGTCAAATGTATTATGTGAGAAATGTTGGTGGAAACGCTTTTATGCGAAAATATTGATATAACAACCATCATATGGAAGTAAACTTGGAGTCACATGATGACATTGTTTGAGGTCCTCCCACTACGACTCGTCGGGAAAGCATGCAGTTTATTAGGCAACAGATTAAATAAATTATGATGAATTCCCCAGGGTTGTGAAAGTGCAAGGTGATACGCTTGATTACCCTTTCCAGTAAATATCAAGGGTCTAATCAATTCTGGTGACATGATCATCGATGCTTGGCTGCCGTTTGACAAATAAAAATAATCTATACTTTGTCCATAATAATCTAATTGATGTGTGGGTCAATGGAAACCTGCCTACTGAGGCCACATTTATCTACACACAACATGGAGCAACATCACTAGATATATTGGAAAAGTGTTACTTATTTTGCTTCTTTAAAGGGCGATGGATACATTTACAGGGCTAATTTCAACCATCAATGGGCACCAGATTATAGCCAGCTAATAGATGCGACAGTTGCCTGCTAGGGTGTTTCCATTTAACTATCTTGTGTGGATAAAAACTGCTAGAACTATTGAAGTCCGCATTAATAAATTGCCGTCAGCCTGTTTGCCCTTCCATCATATTTTATCACAATAAAGAAAGTTCGACAAAAGAATGCTTTTACTTTTCTTAAACGGGATCAGTGTCGCTATAAAGGAACAGTTGAGCTAATGTGATTAGCATGACAGTTGTAAGTAACAGCAAACCTTCCAGGATATAGACATGTCTTATATGGGCAGAAAACTTAAATTCTTGTTAATCTAACTGCACAGTCCAATTTACAGTAGCTATTACAGTGAAAAAAGACCATGGTATTGCTTAAGAGTGCACAACAATAAAAAACCTTTATCACGGCAACTGGTTTGATACATTCACCTCTGAAGGTAAATAATGTACTTACATTCAGTAAACTTGATCTGATTTGTCATCTTGATGGTCCCAGAGATAAAATATAGCATAGTTTTGTTCAATAAAATATATTTTTATATTCAAATGTAGGAACTGGGTTCTACAGTTTGAACCCCTGATTTCTCTGGCTCCACACCCACCCCGTCCGGTCATCTAGATGTGTGAAAGTTTGTGTATAAGCTAATGATGTATGACATTCCTGGGAGTGTGTCAACTTAAAAGTTGTATTACCATATCCTTTTTGTATGTTCTCTATAGTTATGTACTTGAAAATGTATAAATTGACCAATTCAGCACATTTGGGCAGACTTGATACTGTGCGGTATTGCAATGCTCCACTGGATAAATCTGAAACTTTGCACACACACCGCTGTCATCTAGTGGCCAACATCTAAATTGCGCCTAAACTGCAATATTATATTATGGCCTTTCTCTTGCATTTCAAAGATGGAAAAAAAATACAAAATTGAAAAACGCATGTTTTATCTTTTACCAGATCTAATGTGTTATATTCTCCTACATTCATTTCACATTTCCACAAACTTCAAAGTGTTTCCTTTCAAATGGTATCAAGAATATGCACATCCTTGCTTCAGGTCCTGAGCTATAGGCAGTTAAATTTGGATATATAATTTTAGGCGAAAATTGAAAAAAGGGTCAGATCCTTAAGAGGGTTGGGGTTAGGGGGATAAGGTGACATTACCTAACATTCATTTAATACACCAATGGTAACATGATATTCTCTTACCTAATGTTAGCTAGTTACTGGCTAACTAGGTCTTCAGCCAGCATGATTCTAAAGGCGGCAGAGGGTCGTTCAAAACTCTGACGCAGTTGTCATATCAACACATCCCTCAGTGATGCTGTTAACAGAGTCACAAAAGACATGCCAAACGGGAGATGTATAAACATTTTTACATCATTGATGCAATTTTAATGTTGTTTGAGTTGACTTTTTGTGTATCACCAAATTTGCTTGAGATAATTTTACTCTGTTCACTGCATCCAAGTTTCTTGACATAGCCATTTCAAAGAGCTGTCAGGCAAGCCGAGCTCATGAATATAAGCTCCATGTGCACTCAGCCTGTCTTTTCAAACTTCCTGGTAGTTAGCCACGAGAGAAAATATATATTTCCTCACATTTTTAGCATTTCTATCCCCCTAAAATATTATGGGTGATATTTTAATCGCTCAAAAGGCTGTTTTACATGGGAATCGGAATGACTGTTTGGGACCTTTAATAAAACATGGCCCTTTCTGATCAAGAGGGTAAAAGGAAACACTGTAGGCTACACATTTGACATTTGAAACTAAATCATGATTGTGTTGTAGTCTATTTTAGATTAAACTATTTGACAATCATTCATTACAACTGAAATAAAGTATTTCATTTCTTCGTTTACCACGGCAAATTGTATTAATTGAAAACTCATGTTGGTGCAAGCTCTTATACACTGAACAAAAATATAAATGCAACATGTAAAGTGTTGGTCTCATATTTCTTGAGCTAAAATAAAAGATCCCGGATATTTTTCATATGCACAAAAAGTGTATTTCCCTCAAATGTTGTGCACAAATTTCTTTACACCCATGTTAGTGAGCATTTTTCAATTTCCAAGATAATCCATCCACCTGACAGGTGTGACATATCAAGGATCTGATTAAACAGCATGATCATTACACAGCTGCAACTTGTGTTAAAGGCCACTCTAAAATGTGTAGTTTTGTCACACAACACAATGCGACAGATGTCTCAAGTTTTGAGGAAGAGTGGATCTGGCATGTTGACTACAGGAATGTCCAGCAGAGCGGTTGCCACAGAATTGAATGTTCGTTTCTCCACCATAAGCTGCCTCCAATGTCGTTTTAGAGAATTTGGCAGTACGTTCAACCGGCCTTACAACCACAGATCACGTGTACCTAGGACAGCCCAGGACCTCTACATCCGGCTTCTTCACCTGCGGGATCTTCTGAGACCAGCCACCCGGACAGCTGATGAAATTGTGGGTTTACACAACAGGCATAAGCTACGGATAACGAACACAATTACATTTTATCTATGGCAATTTGAATGCACAGAGATACAGTGATGAGATCCTGAGGTCCGTTGTCGTGCCATTCATCGGCAGCCATCACCTCATGTTTCAGCATGACAATTCACGGTCCCATGTCACAAGAATCTGTACACAATTCCTGGAAGCTGAAAATGTCTCAGTTCTTCCATGGCCTGCATACTCATCAGACATTGAGCATGTTTGGGATGCTCTGGATCAACGTGTACATCAGCGCGTTCCAGTTCCTGCAATATCCAGCAACTTTGCATAACCATTGAAGAAACGTAGGACAACATTCCACCGGCCACAATCAAACTCTATGATAAAGAGATGTGTCGCACTGCATGAGGCAAATGATGGACATACCAGATACTGACTGGTTTTCTGATCCACGCCCCTACCTTTATTAAGATATCTGTGACCAACAGATGCATATCTGTATTCCCAGTCATGTGAAAGCCATATATTAGGGCCTAATGAATTTATTTAAAATGACTGATTTCCTTGTATGAACTGTAACTCAGTAAAATCTTTGAAATTGTTGCATGTTGTTTATTACCTCATACCTCTGCACATTGACTCAGTACTGGTACCCCGTGTATATAGCCAAGTTATCATGACTCATTGTGTATTTATTCTTGTGTTGTTTTTTCTCTCTGCGTTGTCGGGAAGGGCCCGTAAGTAAGCATTTCACTGTTAGTCTACACCTGTTGTATACAAAGCATCTGACAAATACATTTGATTGGAAGAGAGAGTATGTGATACGTGATTGTGATACAACTCTGATATGTGGTTGTCTCGCCTGGCTATATTGAGATGAATGCCCTAGCTGTGGGTCCCTCTGGATGGGAGTGTCTGCTACATTGTAATGTAGTGCTTCATGTATTATTTTTCTTCTGTTTTGCTTCCTGTTTGGACCCCAAGTAGAGTAGCCTCTGCAGCAGCTAATTGGGGATCCTAATAAATACTACTAATACTACTGAATGCAACTAACACTACTAAATACTACTACAGCCAGTCATCAATGTTCTTACCAACAGCAGGAGCCGGGAGTGAGCATAGCTAGTTAAGCTCATCAGGCTCAGGTGCAGCAACTCCAAGTGTTTCGGTTGCCATGGTGACTAACAAGGGGGCAGTAATTACAATTAAACAATTAGGGAGACAGAAAATAGAGAGCAAATCAAAATAACTTCAAAGACAAATAAGGACCAGTGTCTTCCACACCCTGGCTCAACCCTAAACCTAGCCACAACCCCAGCCATCACCTTAACCCTAACCCTATATTCATCAAACTGCTGCAGTAGATAGTTTGTTGAACATTTGAGCATCTACACATCACAGGAGGCTGGTGGCACCTTAATTGGGGAGGACGGGCTCGTGGTAATGGCTGGAATTAGTGGAATGGTTTCCATGTCTTTGATGCCATTCCATTTACTCCGTTCCAGCCATTATTATGAGCTGCCCTCCCTTCAGCAGCCTCTACTGCTACACATTATCTATATGGGACTCTGCAAATAAAGTGTGACTAAATGTTTTTTTAAATCTGTGAATAAAAGCAGGCCTAGCGTGTTGCTATGGTTTTACAGCCTCCATTCATCCAGCCAGTATACTCTTAGTATAATTACTGATAATTGTCGGTGATGGTTTTGACGGAGACATAAGAGAGAGAAGGGAACTCAGAGTACATTAACGAATTCTTCATGGTCTCTCACAACCCTTCAAGCTTCTCTGCCTCAGCGTCTTCTGTGAACTTAATGGAGATAATGGAGTCGTGATTAAAATAGCCATGTAGGTCTTTCAATTAAGACATTTGAATAACTTTATTTTGATGAATGCATGTGAGATATACCAGAGTTCCCTAATACCACTGTTCCCTTAAAAATGTGATTCATATCTCAATGGCAGTACTGGTCTGGATAAACAAAAGGACAAATATAAAAATGACATTCTCCACGATGTGACATGATAGGCCTGCAACACAGTATAATTAAATCAAATCACATTTTATTAGTCGCATGCGCCAAATAGAACAAGTGTAGACCTTACAAGTGAAATGCTTCCTTACGAGCCCCTAACCAACGATGCAGTTGAAAAAAATATGTATAAGAATAAGAAATAGAAGTAAGAAGTAATTAAAGAGCAGCAGTAAAATAGCGAGACTATATACAGGGGGATACCGGTACAGAGTCAGTGTGCAGGGGCACCGGTTAGTTGAGGTAATATATACATGTAGGTAGCGTTATTAAAGTGACTATGCATAGATGATAACAACAGAGTAGCAGCAGTGTAAAAGAGGGGGGAAGGGGGGCTGGGGGGGTAATGCAAATAGTCTGGGTAGCCATTTGATTAGTTGTTCAGGAGTTTATTTTAATTGTATTTTTTTATTTCACCTTTATTTAACCAGGTAGGTTCTCATTTACAACTGCGACCTGGCCAAAATAAAGCATAGCAGTGTGATCAGACAACAACACAGAGTTACACATGGCTTAAACAATAAACAATAAACAAGTCAATAACATAGTAGAAAAAAAAATCCAGATACATTGTGTGCAAAAGGCATGAGGAGGTAGGCAATAAATAGGCCATAGGAGTGAATAATTACAATGTAGCAGATTAACACTGGAGTGATAAATGATCAGATGAACATGTGCAGGTAAAGATACTGGTGTGCAAAAGAGCAGAAAAGTATATAAAATAAAAACAGTATGGGGATGAGGTAGGTAAATTGGGTGGGCTAAATACGGATGGACTATGTACAGCTGCAGCGATCGGTTAGCTTCTCAGATAGCAGATGTATAAAGTTGGTGAGGGAAATAAAAGTCTCCAACTTCAGCGATCTTTTGCAATTCGTTCCAGTCACAGGCAGCAGAGAACTGGAAGGAAAGGCGGCCAAATGAGATTATGGCTTTAGGGATGATCAGTGAGATACACCTGCTGGAGCGTATGCTAAGGGTGGGTGTTGCCATCGTGACCAGTGAACTGAGATAAGGCAGAGCTTTACCTAGCATAGACTTGTAGATGATCTGGAGCCAGTGGGTCTGGCGATGAATATGTAGCGAGGGCCAGTCGACTAGGGCGCCGACAGAGATGCGCCGGCGCCGACAGAGATGGCCGCCTCGCTTCGCGTTCCTAGGAAACTATGCAGTTTTTTGTTTTTTTACGTGTTATTTCTTACATTAGTACCCCAGGTCATCTTAGGTTTCATTACATACAGTCGAGAAGAACTACTGAATATAAGATCAGCATCAACTCACCATCAGTACGACCAAGAATATGTTTTTCGCGACGCGGATCCTGTGTTCTGCCTTACAAACAGAACAACGGAGTGGATCCTATGCAGCGACCCAAAAAAACGACTCCGAAAGAGAGGGAAACGAGGCGGTCTTCTGGTCAGACTCCGGAGACGGGCACAGCGCGCACCACTCCCTAGCATTCTTCTTGCCAATGTCCAGTCTCTTGACAACAAGGTTGATGAAATCCGAGCAAGGGTAGCATTCCAGAGGGACATCAGAGACTGTAACGTTCTTTGCTTCACGGAAACGTGGCTTACTGGAGAGACGCAATCCGAAGCGGTGCAGCCAACAGGTTTCTCCACGCATCGCGCAGACAGGAAAAAACATCTTTCTGGTAAAAAGAGGGGCGGGGGCGTATGCCTTATGACTAACGTGACATGGTGCGATGAAAGAAACATACAGGAACTCAAATCCTTCTGTTCACCTGATTTAGAATTCCTCACAATCAAATGTAGACCGCATTATCTACCAAGAGAATTCTCTTCGATTATAATCACAGCCGTATATATCCCCCCCCAAGCAGACACATCGATGGCTCTGAACAAACTTTATTTAACTCTCTGCAAACTGGAAACAATTTATCCGGAGGCTGCATTCATTGTAGCTGGGGATTTTAACAAGGCTAATCTGAAAACAAGACTCCCCAAATTTTATCAGCATATCGATTGCGCAACCAGGGGAGGAAAGACCTTGGACCATTGTTACTCTAACTTCCGCGACGCATATAAGGCCCTGCCCCGCCCCCCTTTCGGAAAAGCTGACCACGACTCCATTTTGTTGATCCCTGCCTACAGACAGAAACTAAAACAAGAGGCTCCCACGCTGAGGTCTGTCCAACGCTGGTCCGACCAAGCTGACTCCACACTCCAAGACTGCTTCCATCACGTGGACTGGGAGATGTTTCGTATTGCGTCAGATAACAACATTGACGAATACGCTGATTCGGTGTGCGAGTTCATTAGAACGTGCGTTGAAGATGTCGTTCCCATAGCAACGATTAAAACATTCCCTAACCAGAAACCGTGGATTGATGGCAGCATTCGTGTGAAACTGAAAGCGCGAACCACTGCTTTTAATCAGGGCAAGGTGTCTGGTAACATGACCGAATACAAACAGTGCAGCTATTCCCTCCGCAAGGCTATCAAACAAGCTAAGCGCCAGTACAGAGACAAAGTAGAATCTCAATTCAACGGCTCAGACACAAGAGGCATGTGGCAGGGTCTACAGTCAATCACGGACTACAGGAAGAAACCCAGCCCAGTCACGGACCAGGATGTCTTGCTCCCAGGCAGACTAAATAACTTTTTTGCCCGCTTTGAGGACAATACAGTGCCACTGACACGGCCTGCAACGAAAACATGCGGTCTCTCCTTCACTGCAGCCGAGGTGAGTAAGACATTTAAACGTGTTAACCCTCGCAAGGCTGCAGGCCCAGATGGCATCCCCAGCCGCGCCCTCAGAGCATGCGCAGACCAGCTGGCCGGTGTGTTTACGGACATATTCAATCAATCCCTATACCAGTCTGCTGTTCCCACATGCTTCAAGAGGGCCACCATTGTTCCTGTTCCCAAGAAAGCTAAGGTAACTGAGCTAAATGACTACCGCCCCGTAGCACTCACATCCGTCATCATGAAGTGCTTTGAGAGACTAGTCAAGGACCATATCACCTCCACCCTACCTGACACCCTAGACCCACTCCAATTTGCTTACCGCCCAAATAGGTCCACAGACGATGCAATCTCAACCACACTGCACACTGCCCTAACCCATCTGGACAAGAGGAATACCTATGTGAGAATGCTGTTCATCGACTACAGCTCGGCATTCAACACCATAGTACCCTCCAAGCTCGTCATCAAGCTCGAGACCCTGGGTCTCGACCCCGCCCTGTGCAACTGGGTACTGGACTTCCTGACGGGCCGCCCCCAGGTGGTGAGGGTAGGCAACAACATCTCCTCCCCGCTGATCCTCAACACTGGGGCCCCACAAGGTTGCGTTCTGAGCCCTCTCCTGTACTCCCTGTTCACCCACGACTGCGTGGCCACGCACGCCTCCAACTCAATCATCAAGTTTGCGGACGACACAACAGTGGTAGGCTTGATTACCAACAACGATGAGACGGCCTACAGGGAGGAGGTGAGGGCCCTCGGAGTGTGGTGTCAGGAAAACAACCTCACACTCAACGTCAACAAAACTAAGGAGATGATTGTGGACTTCAGGAAACAGCAGAGGGAACACCCCCCTATCCACATCGATGGAACAGTAGTGGAGAGGGTAGCAAGTTTTAAGTTCCTCGGCATACACATCACAGACAAACTGAATTGGTCCACTCACACAGACAGCATCGTGAAGAAGGCGCAGCAGCGCCTCTTCAACCTCAGGAGGCTGAAGAAATTCGGCTTGTCACCAAAAGCACTCACAAACTTCTACAGATGCACAATCGAGAGCATCCTGGCGGGCTGTATCACCGCCTGGTATGGCAACTGCACCGCCCTCAACCGTAAGGCTCTCCAGAGGGTAGTGAGGTCTGCACAACGCATCACCGGGGGCAAACTACCTGCCCTCCAGGACACCTACACCACCCGATGTCACAGGAAGGCCATAAAGATCATCAAGGACATCAACCACCCGAGCCACTGCCTGTTCACCCCGCTATCATCCAGAAGGCGAGGTCAGTACAGGTGCATCAAAGCTGGGACCGAGAGACTGAAAAACAGCTTCTATCTCAAGGCCATCAGACTGTTAAACAGCCACCACTAACACTGAGTGGCTGCTGCCAACACACTGACACTGACTCAACTCCAGCCACTTTAATAATGGGAATTGATGGGAAATGATGTAAATATATCACTAGCCACTTTAAACAATGCTACCTTATATAAATGTTACTTACCCTACATTATTCATCTCATACGCATACGTATATACTGTACTCTATATCATCGACGGTATCCTTATGTAATACATGTATCACTAGCCACTTTATACTATACTATGCCACTTTGTTTACATACTCATCTCATTTGTACATACTGTACCCGATACCATCTACTGTATCTTGCCTATGCTGCTCTGTACCATCACTCATTCATATATCCTTATGTACATATTCTTTATCCCCTCACACTGTGTACAAGACAGTAGTTTTGGAATTGTTAGTTAGATTACTTGTTATTACTGCATTGTCGGAACTAGAAGCACAAGCATTTCGCTACACTCGCATTAACATCTGCTAACCATGTGTATGTGACAAATAAAATTTGATTTGATTTGATTTGATTTACAGGTCGCAGTGGTGGGTGGTAAAAGGTGCTTTAGTAACAAAACGGATGGCACTGTGATAAACTGCATCCAGTTTGCTGAGTAGAGTATTGGAAGCTATTTTGTAGATGACATCGCCGAAGTCGTGGATCGGTAGGATAGTCAGTTTTACATGGGTAAGTTTGGCGGCGTGAGTGAAGGAGGCTTTGTTGCGAAATAGAAAGCTGACTCTAGATTTGATTTTGGATTGGAGATGTTTGATACGAGTCTGGAAGGAGAGTTTACAGTCTAGCCAGACACCTAGGTACTTATAGATGTCCACATATTCTAGGTCGGAACCATCCAGGGTGGTGATGCTAGTCGGGCGTGCGGGTGCAGGCAGCGAACGGTTGAAAAGCATGCATTTGGTTTTACTAGCGTTTAAGAGCAGTTGGAGGCCACGGAAGGAGTGTTGTATGGCATTGAAGCTCGTTTGGAGGTTAGATAGCACAGTGTCCAAGGAAGGGCCAGAAGTATACAGAATGGTGTCGTCTGCGTAGAAGTGGATCAGGGAATCGCCCGCAGCAAGAGCAACATCATTGACATATACAGAGAAAATAGTCGGCCCGAGAATTGAACCCTGTGGTACCCCCATAGAGCATGCCAGAGGACCGGACAACATGCCCTCCGATTTGACACACTGAACTCTGTCTGCAAAGTAGTTGGTGAACCAGGCAAGGCAGTCATTAGAAAAACCGAGGCTACTGAGTCTGCCGATAAGAATATGTTGGTTGACAGAGTCGAAAGCCTTGGCCAGGTTGATGAAGAAGGCTGCACAGTACTGTCTTTTATCGATGGCGGTTAAGATATCGTTTAGTACCTTGAGCGTGGCTGAGGTGCACCCGTGACCAGCTCGGAAACCGGATTGTACAACGGAGAATGTACGGTGGGATTCGAGATGGTCAGTGATCTGTTTGTTGACTTGGCTTTCGAAGACCTTAGATAGGCCGGGCAGGATGGAAATAAATCTGTAACAGTTTGGGTCCAGGGTGTCTCCCCCTTTGAAGAGGGGGATGACCGCGGCAGTCTTATGGCTTGGGGGTAGAATCTGTTTAGAAGCCTCTTGGACTTGGCACTCCAGTACCGCTTGCCGTGCAGTAGCAGAGAGAACAGTTTATGACTAGGTTGGCTAGAGTCTTTGACAATTTTTAGGGCCTTCCTCTGATACCGCCTGGTATAGAGGTCCTGGATGGCAGAAAGCTTGATTTACTGGGCCGTTTGCACTACCCTCTGTAGTTAGTGCCTTGTGGTCGGAGGCCGAGCAGTTGCCATACCAGGCAGTGAAGCAACCAGTCAGGATGCTCTCGATGGTGCAGCTGTAGAATCTTTTGAGGATCTGAGGACCCATGCCAAATCTTTTCAGCCTCCTGAGGGGGAATAGGTTTTGTTGTGCCCTCTTCATGATCTTAGTCCTGTATTGATGCTTTGCCTGTTTGATGGTTCGTCGGAGGGCATAGCGGGATTTCTTGTAAGCTTCCGGGTTAGAGTCCCACTCCTTGAAAGCAGCTGCTCTAGCCGTTAGCTCAGTGCAGATGTTGCCTGTAATCCATGGCTTCTGGTTGGGGTATGTACGTACGGTCACTGTGCGGACAACGTCAATGATGCACTTATTGATGAAGCCAATGAATGATGTGGTGTACTCCTCAATGCCATCGGAGGAATCCCGGAACATATTCCAGTCTGTGATAGCAAAACAGTCCTGTAGCTTAGCATCTGCTTCATCTGACCACTTTTTTATTGATCTAGTCACTGGTGCTTCCTGCTTTAATTTTTGCATGTACGCAGAATCAGGAGGATAGAATAATGGCCAGATTTGCCAAATGGAGGGTGAGGGAGAGCTTTGTATGTGTCTCTGTGTGTGTAAAGGTGGTCCAGAGTTTTTATAACTACTGGGTCTGGATACCTGACGATTTCTGTATTCAACAACACTACATTTTTTCCTGTCTAAAGACACGCTTTTTAGAGCAGAACCAGACATGGCACCCAGGCTAACAAGGAAGATATCAAAGCTTTGGTCCTCCTCACTGTGTTCTCTCCATGGTGAATACTGCAGGTACAAAACAATCTAGGATCAGATTACTTTCATCAAATCTTAACCGTAACCATTAGGAGGGGAAATGCATCACTGACTTCAGATCCAGATTCCAGGGGATACTTCCTCCTACTCGCCCTGGACACAGACAGTGGTTAGTGATTGGGATTCATTATACTCATGCAACAATGTTTGATTTGTGAGTTGGATTAAATGCATTCAAAGTGTGTCTTTTCTAGAAGACTAGCTTGGCACATTTGACTAGACTCATTATGACTTCTCATCATGCTATTTATTCTCAGGCTGGAAAAATGAAGATGGGGCTGGATGTGAAACACTCAACTGGCCTGGCATGCCAACACACAGCTTTCATTACCTGTCTGCTCTCTCTCTCACACACATACACTCTTTCGCTCTCGCTCTCTCTTTCTCTTCTGGCCATCTCTTTTCTGCAGTTTCCCTGACTGTCTATTTCTCTGTCTTTCCAAGTCTCTCTCTCTCTCGTCACTCTCTCTTTCTGTCTTTTTCATACAGCTTCAACTAATGGTATTACCTTGTCCACCTCACTGTCCAGCCAGTAGACAGCTTCTTCTACAAGTCCTGCTATACTTACGTTGTTGACCATCTTAAACCTAACTCCATCTCTCAGAGTTATCTCCCATTTCCCAGAACTTTTTATGAAGGTTTCCACATTAATAAAACCAATGCATAGAATAATGAAACCAGCATTATGTTCTTTATTATTATGCTGGTGTTGAAGCTGAGTGCTGCCCACATTTTTTTCCACCACACTGGCCTGCATATTGTGTTCTCTCATATTCATGAGAAGTGCTCAGGGAAAAAACAAACAAATTGAAAATGTGGGCGGGGAGGAGCAATCAGTTCTTTAACGCTTTATTCTCAAGGCAGGTCAGAACAAGTTTGATTGCTAAAATATCAGCTGTATGTGATGTTAATGGTTTATCTGCTATTTGGCTTCCCATGGTCTCTGGAGTAATTCAAGCCCCAAAAATATAAGAGCAGGCGTAATTATGAAAAAATGATATATAATTCTGCCTACCTTACATGAATACGAGAACAGCAAATGTATTTTCTACTCTGGGCAAACTAATGGTTGAGATATTCAGACGTGTGCCCGACCCAGTGGCAAGCAGAGTTTAGATTTATTTTTATAGTTCCCATCTTTCCAGTATATCAAATCAAATTGTATTAGTCACTTGCGCCAAATACAACAGGTGTGGTAGACCTTACAGTGAAATGCTTACTTACGAGCCACTAACCAACAATGTAGTTTAAAAATACAGATAGGAACAAGAGATAAAAGTAATATTTGGCACTCCGGTACCGCTTGCCGTGCAGTAGCAGAGAGAACAGTCTATGACTAGGGTGGCTGGAGTCTTTGCTCTCGATGGTGCAGCTGTAAAACCTTTGAGAATCTGAGGACCCGTGCCAAATCTTTTCAGTCTCCTGAGGGGGAATAGGTTTTGTCGTGCCCTCTTCACGACTGACATAGACATATCTGATATTGGCAGAAAGATTAAATTCTTGTTAATCTAACTGCACTGTCCAATTTATAGTAGCTATTACAGTCAAATAATCCAATGCTATTGTGTGAGGAGAACAAACAATTTTGAACATGAAAAGTTATTAATAAAGACACATTTGGGGAGTCGATACAACATTTTGAACAGAAATGTAATGGTTCATTCGATCAGTCTAAAACTTTGCACACACAGTTGAAGTCGGAAGTTTACATACACCTTAGCCAAATACATTTAAACTCAGTTTTTCCACAATTCCTGACATTTAATCCTAGTAAACATTCCCTGTCTTAGGTCAGTTAGGATCACCACTTTATTTTAAGAATGTGAAATGTCAGAATAATAGTAGAGAGAATTGTTTATTTCAGCTTTTATTTCTTAAATCACATTCCCAGTGGGTCAGAAATTTACATACACTCAATTAGTATTTGGTAGCATTGCCTTTAAATTGTTTAACTTGGGTCAAACGTTTCGGGTAGCCTTCCACAAGCTTCCCACAATAAGTTGGGTGAATTCTGGCCCATTTCTCCTGACAGAGCTGGTGTAACTGAGTCAGGTTTGTAGGCCTCCTTGCTTGCACACGCTTTTTCAGTTCTGCCCACAAATCTTCTATGGATTGAGGTCAGGGCTTTATGATGGCCACTCCGATACCTTGACTTTGTTGTCCTTAAGCCATTTTGCCACAAATTTGGAAGTATGCTTGGGGTCATTGTCCATTTGGAAGGCCCATTTGCGACCAAACTTTAACAGGTATATCAGAAGCTCTGTTGCATTGCTATGGGCTTATTTTGGAGTTAAGCTTGTTGACTGCCTTCCCGCCTTTGGGACAACGACTCCTATTGTTAGAGCGGAGACATGAGCATCTCATTATTATATACAGATCTCTGGCTTCAGTCAAGGCCGGTAGCATTTCATGAGCAATCCAATCTTCAAAACAAGGCCAAATCAGGAAGTGCAATGATAAACTGTAGCCTGGGTATCAGACTTGTTTCTGTATTTCAACAATGCTACCTCACCGTAACAAATAAGATATCTTGACCTGACCGCTAAAAAACGATGTTAAAACATAGAGGCAGGCTGCAGGGTATCCTTGATCCTGTTGAATAAAACAAAACACGAGGGAGACAAACAATCAATGCACTGAAAACAAACAGGACATACACTGAGTGGACAAATCATTAGGGACACCTGCTCTTTCCATGAAATGTTTTATTGAACCTTTATTTTACTATGCAAGTCAGTTAAGAACAAATTCTTATTTACAATGAAGGCCTACCCTGGCCAAACCCAGACGACACTGGGCCAATTGTGTGCCGCCCTATGGGACTCCCAATCACGGCCGGTTGTGAGCCACATAGACTGAAAAGGAAACGGGGATACCTAGTCAGTTAGACAACTGAATGCATTCAACTGAAATGTGTCTTCCGCATTGAACCCAACCCTTCTGACTAGGTGAATCCAGGTGAATGCTATGATCCCTTATTGATGGCACTAGTTAAATCCACTTCAAATCAGTGTAGATGAAGGGGAGAAGACTGGTTAAAGAAAGATTTTTAAGCCTAGAGACAATTGAGATATGGATTGTGTATATGTGCCATTCAGAGGGTGAATGGGCAAGTCAACAGGGTATGGTAGTAGGTGCCACCACCCAAAGGACATCCAGTCAACAAGAACTGCGGAAAGCATTGGAGTCAACATCGGCCAACAAACCTGTGGAATGCTTTCGACAACATGTAGAGTCCATGCTCCAACGAATTGAGGATGTTTTGAGGGCAAAAGGGGGTGCTACTCAATATTAGGAAGTTCCTAATATTTTGTCATCTCTGTGAATAGTACATACTAAATACACATCTCACACAAAAATAACAAAAAACTATAAATGCAATAAATTATGCTGTCGTGAAAAGATTACACAATGGTTATGCTTTTATATAATCCAGTATTTGTGTTTTACAGTCTATCGGTGACGTGTAATCCTCTTAGACGTCTCCCCTGTAAAAGAGGTATTCTGACCTCAAATGGGACTTCCTGGATAAATAAAGGTTAAATAAGAAATACAAATAAATGATTCTGACAACCACACTAATCTTTAGACCTCTCCCCTGTTTGGAAGGAGAGTCTGAGGAGAGTCATTAATATGGACCTGACCCTGTAAAAGGCTCTGTGGTTTGGAAAGAAAAGGACATATCCGAAACAAATCAAGAATGTCCTGGGAGGACAAGAGCATAAAGTTAAGTTTCTAGACATTTTGTTGGTCAGTAGTCGTTTTGGACAGGTCAATAACTCAGTCCCCTAGATGTTTTATTACGACTCTGCAGATATTTGTGTCAGAAACAGATCGGTTAAGAAGGACAGGTAGAGGGAGAGATAGAAGACTGACAAATAGACAGACAAAAGGGAGGGATGAAAAGAGACCAGAAAGAGCAGGTGTATTGGTATAGCCTGGCTACCAACCAGATAGACAGAAAGACAAACCTCCCCCACATACATACAAAGCTTTCACAGACACTGAAATGTAGTATTTATAAAAGTAAACTTGGTCATTTTCCAACAAGTCTAACTAATCCTTTACCATCTGTTTTGGTATTCAGTATACCTGGGGGGAAAAGCTCTCCCTCGCTGTGAACCATGTGGGTCGCGTCAGCCAGGCTATACCAATACACCTGCTGATACATACCAATAGCGATAAACTATGCTGACAAAATAACTGGATCAAACATACGCATACTAATTTCCCCTGTGAGTAAAGTTGTACCCCCAATATCTCTCTCATACATTTAAATAATGAAAACAAGTGTACACCATCAGTTGTCAGAGGTTTTGATGTGGGAGATATAACAAAGCGCAGGAATCAGATGACATCACAATCAAAAAGAAAAATAAATCAGATCGAATTAGTGTCTTCATCATGCCCTCTGCTTAAAGTATGGCCACTCTTGACCTGATCTATATCTAATTACCTTGTACAAGGAAAATACAAATAAACGCTTTCACAGTCCGCAGGTCCAAATCAAATTCAAGGGAACGTATAGTATTATAAAGAGTCATGAGTACATGGAACTCCCATCTTCTATAGCGCAAAAAAACAGCACATCTGGTTTCAAATAACAAATAAAACAACACAACATCTCTCTCCGTGTGACCTACTTGGTGTGTGTATGGGAACGCAAGGGGCAACCAGGGGAGTTCTGAGGTACCAGAACGCATGATAATTTTTTTTCTCATAATAAAGCATTGAATGCTGTTAGGTTGTAATTCTCAGAGTAAACCACTCAGCAGACATTATGAAAGCTGAACCAAGTGTATTGCTTACCAGAGGGTGAATACAGCTGCATTCAGACAAAACAGGTTTCCACCACCACAAGTATATATACTCCAATTTAGGCACTCTTCCTTCTCGCAAATCTTTACTTCTTTTAAGGTTTGACAGGAAGACGAAGTAATAGGGTAATAAACCATCATTTCTCCCTTAAGGGGATCTGACCTGACCTCAACCCCTCATGTGCCTAATCCAGATGTCCATTCATATCCCCTATAGCAATCCTGTGACTTCTTCCCGTCCACCCAACACATTCCAAAGCCATCTGGCTCCTACAGATAACCATTAACTTCTGATATAAAAACCAGTCTCTTTCACCCCTCAGATATTATACTGCTGAGTATAACAATGTTCCAAGTTTAACCCAGAATCTAACAATCATTGCATTTGCATAGTGGCATAGAGCAGTAGAGTGGAGCCATCTACATTTTGGTATTTCATGCAATTCTACATAATTTTGAATAATGACTGGAGACTTTAGCAGAATGTTTTTTAATACCACACAAGTGATCGAAATGACAGGCTACTTTGACACTGACAAACTGAGATCAATAAAATCAACAAGGCTGACCATGTCACATGCTGACCACATGGATAGTGGCACGTGAATGAGTGTTGCAAAATAAATGTACACATACATGTTCTTCAATCATTGCACCCACACTGCTCACGAGCGTCAGCGTAGCCAGGCGCTAAAATAGGTCTTGGTTCTATTTGGGACGCTTGACGAGCTGCAAGTCCCGCCTCTCCCATCTCCTCATTGGTTTTTAGGAGCATATACCCACGTGGGTGATTGAAAGATGAACTGAGGTCCACACTCCAGTCCAGTTGGTATTGGTAAGGCACCTTAAAGTTGGTTGCCAATCGCCATATACAGTCCAAAGAAGAAGCCTGAAGGAGGAGAGTTGACTAGAAACGAACTCGGTTTACACTTTTATCTGTGGATTACCTGTCAGAGTAGAGAACCTTGTGCGTTTCAGGTAAAATAGCAACCCAATGTTTATATCCAAGGACAAATTAGCTAGCAACAGCAAGCTAAATTGCCATAAATGTTGAGTGCTTTTTGACCTGTCCCCAAATTAATAAAGTTGGTTCAGAGTTAATTTTGATATTTCAACCTGCGTGTCCTGATTGCGTCTAGTGTGGGTGGAGAAAATAAACATGCGAGTGGTCTGGTCAGCATGTCAGCCTGCAGTCCAAACACGTTATTTTTATCCCCTCGGCCCTTGTGCCACTTTCCCTCGGGGGAATCCACGAAACCGGATGCAGTTTGATTGCCATCTTAAGTCGAGGTCCAATTCACTAACTTTTCCCCCTCGGTATGGAGACAGATACCTGCCAAAAGGTTGAACATACGTATGGTTAGGATCGTAAGAAAATCCATAAGTAAATTGTTAGGATCGTAAGAAAAGCCATGTGTGAAACATGGAACGTAGTGTTAAAATAGATCTGTAAATGTACAAACCCTATGTTGACTATGAATGAACATTTATATGTTCAATTCTTATTTTAGGTCTCCCTTTACTCGGCTACAGATCTTTTTTATTCTGTACTTTTCTATGCTTACAAACTTTTGTTAGTAATGTGGCATCTGCTATGATGAAATTTCACATTTACTTTCACGTTTCACGCATGGCTTTTCTTACTATCCTAACGATTTACGTATGGATTTTCTTACAATCCCAACGATATTTACAGTGGGGAGAGCAAGTTTCCTACTTACAAAGCATGTAGAGGTCTGTAATTTATCATAGGTACACTTCAACTGTGAGAGACGGAATCTAAAACAAAAACCCAGAAAATCACATTGTATGATTTTTAAGTAATTAATTTGCATTTTATTGCATGACATACGTATTTGATACATCAGAAAAGCAGAACTTAATATTTGGTACGGAAACCTTTGTTTGCAATTACAGAGATCATACGTTTCCTGTAGTTCTTGACCAGGTTTGCACACACTGCAGCAGGTATTTTGGCCCACTCCTCCATACAGACCTTCTCCAGATCCTTCAGGTTTCGGGGCTGTCGCTGGGCAATACGGACTTTCAGCTCCCTCCAAAGATTTTCTATTGGGTTCAGGTCTGGAGACTGGCTAGGCGATACATGGCCCCATCCATCCTCCCCTCAATACGGTGCAGTCGTCCTGTCCCCTTTGCAGAAAAGCATCCCCAAAGAATGATGTTTCCACCTCCATGCTTCACGGTTGGGATGGTGTTCTTGGGGTTGTACTCATCCTTCTTCTTTCTCCAAACACGGCGAGTGGAGTTTAGACCAAAAAGCTCTATTTTTGACTCATCAGACCACATGACCTTCTCCCATTCCTCCCATTCTCCCATTCCTGGATCATCCAGATTGTCATTGGTAAACTTCAGACGGGCCTGGACATGCACTGGCTTGAGCAGGGGGACCTTGCGTGCGCTGCAGGATTTTAATCCATGACGGCGTAGTGTGTTACTAATGGTTTTCTTTGAGACTGTGTTCCCAGCTCTCTTCAGATCATTGACCAGGTCCTGCCGTACAGTTCTGGGCTGATCCCTCACCTTCCTCATGATCATTGATGCCCCACGAGGTGAGATCTTGCATGGAGCCCCAGACCGAGGGTGATTGACCGTCATCTTGAACTTCTTCCATTTTCTAATAATTGCGCCAACAGTTGTTGCCTTCTCACCAAGCTGCTTGCCTATTGTCCTGTAGCCCATCCCAGCCTTGTGCAGGTCTACAATTTTATCCCTGATGTCCTTACACAGCTCTCTGGTCCTGGCCATTGTGGAGAGGTTGGAGTCTGTTTGATTGAGTGTGTGGACAGGTGTCTTTTATACAGGTAACGAGTTCAAACAGGTGCAGTTAATACAGGTAATGAGTGGAGAAAAAGAAAAACTAACAGGTCTGTGAGAGCCGGAATTCTTAATTGTTGGTAGGTGATCAAATACTTATGTCATGCAATAAAATGCAAATTAATTACTTAAAAATCATAATGTTATTTTCTGGATTTTTGTTTTAGATTCCGTCTCTCACAGTTGAAGTGCACCTATGATAAAAGCAATTACAGACCTCTACATGCTTTGTAAGTAGGAAAACCTGCAAAATCAGCAGTGTATCAAATACTTGTTCTCCCCACTGTAAGTTCAACCTTTTGGCAGGTATTTGGCGCCATACCTCGGCCCTCGATTTAGCTCCATTTTTGGCATGTTATAAAAAAGTATGAAACTATCTTGATTAAAAATATATATATGGACATTCATTTTAGCTTAGGCAAATTGGCTTAGTCTCATAGTGAGGAGCCTATAAAACATGGTTAGGTCATAAACATGTTTTTTGGAATTCTGAAATGTATTGGAATAAATGACTAAACTATAAAACTAGCTAGCCAGCTATGGGTAACTGTAGCTAGCTACCTGACAGGAATGCTAGCTAGTTACATTAACTTACAAGGTACATTAATAGCTTTAGGTTGGTTGTTTTTTAAGCTCAACTTCAAAGATTTCCACCAAGGACGTTTCCTCTGTGATCGTCGCTCTCCTTTGCTTGGGTAAGGGACATTTGAGATACATTCAGATTTGACCATGTAAAACATCATTCAAGGGCTGAGGGTTTAGTGCCGATGGCTGTCTACTTTGAGTTTGAAACGCTGCCTTAAAATAGCAGTCCCGGGCTGAAAAATCTACTTTTTTATATGCATTTTTTAAAACAAATTAACAAAGAGGCTACTCGAAATTAACTTTGATCACTTTTATTAGAATTTTTACATTGCAGAAAGTCTAAATTATTTTTCAAACCAAGAGGTACCAGATCCAGCCAAATATGTCCCAGAACAAAACAGTGCGGGATTCGGCTCAAATTAAGCACCGGCAACTGATAGATGCACACTCACTACATGTTCATGCTTTTTAAATGTATGCAAATTGTAAAGCCTTTTGACTGTAATGTCTTTTTCTTTATATGTCGGACCCCAGTAAGACTAGGCGTCACTATGGGGATCCGAATAAAACTAATCAAATCATAACATTGAAAGTCATTGCAATCTTCCTCAAAAATAATGTTTTATTAGTATCAGCATTCTGTGATTTAGTAGTCATAAATAAACAATGTTAAGGAGGGGTCTGTGTGTGTGTGTGTGTGAAATCGGCTTATTGTGCAACTTGTAAAAAACACATATTGAGAGAAGACAAAAATGTCCTGACCAAGCTTCTGATTATCATACATATTTATTTTCAAATCAGATCTTGTGGACATTGGTTCTTAGGTATGTGTGTGTTCTGTTTAATCTTCAGTGGGTGAATTCAAAGTCTGTCATCATCAGAAAGAAAAATGAAAGCGAGGGAAGAAAGGTGCATCTCATACAAAGGACAAAAAGAGGACACTACTAAGAAGAGAGCGCCACACACACAGACACACGCAGCCTTCCCGCTATAACATTAACACAGAGATTGCTCATCAAGTCTTCAGTCTACACAGACGATCACTTCTCACATGAACAAAGTCCTAGGCTGCATCCAAAATGGCACCCTTATTCACTATATAGTGCACTACGGTTGACCAGAGCTCTATGGGCCAAACATGGTGCACTATATATTGAATAAAAGGTGCCATTTGAGTTGCAAGCTATGAAAGTTGACGTTTCAGTTTGTATGTTTCTTTCAGCAGGCAGATGCAGCACTGAGTCGGAGGAGGAGCCTCAGAGATGGAGGGATGGGGTGGAGGGGTGCTAGGTCCCCCTGGCGGAACCCACTGACATGGTAACTTCCTGTAAGACAGAGGTCTCAGGGGAATGTTCACATGTTGGTGCTCATTCGTGATTGGCTGTTGGCAGAGTTAAGTTCGCCTTGGCTTCCCTCTCTGGGAGGAGACTGGAGGGAGATCGAGAGGGAGAGAAGGAGGGAAAAACAAGGTTGAGTGGTGGACGTTCTGGTGGACGTTCTCTATAAGCTAAGTAGGGAAAAATATATCTTAATTCTCATCCTGCATGCTGATGTGTACCAGTTTTCAGACGTAAGAACACATACAGTTAACTGCCAAAATAATAGAAACACTTGAGGAAATGAGGGATACAAAGTATATTGAAAGCAGGTGCTTCCACAGAGGTGTTGTTCCTGAGTTAAGTAATAAACATCTCATCATTAGCCATTATTTTGGCTACCATGGTTATTAGGCTTGGGTATTTGGAAATAGCCACGGGATGGTTTTTCAATACCGTCAAAACCGCTGAAACTATTTCTTTGATGTTTCCCCCCCCAAAAAAATAATCATATTAATAGCTACTTTTTAAGTAAATACCTGCAGTCAACTTGGGCAAAACGTTAGGAGATAAAGCAGATTGTGTTCTTCATTTCACCTGTCACATTATGAAGCTTTCCATAGTTCCCCAGAACAGTTGAGCCAGTCACGTGTTTGTAAATAGCACAACGGGAGAACGCAGGAGCTGATGAGTCCAGCTGTGTATTGACAGGGGTCGCGTTTTATATTGAAAGTCAGTGTTTTTTTTTTCATAATACAGTTATGAGGGGCGTTTTCCTTCACAGAAAATACATTAGTGCAACACATTCGGCAGAAAATATACTGAACAAAAATAAAACGCAACATGCAACAATTTCTAAGATTTTACTGAGTTACAGTTCATAAGGAAATCAGTCAATTGAAATAAAAGTAAATAGGCCCTAATCTATTGATTTCACATGACTGGGCAGGGGTGCAGCCATGAGTCGGCCTGGGAAGGCATAGACCCACCCACTTGGCAGCCAGGCCCACCCACTGGGGAGCCAGGCCCAGTTAATCAGAATTAGTCTTTCCCCACAAAAGGGCTTTATTACAGACAGATATACTTCTCAGCAAAACTTGAGACATCTGTTTGTGTGACATTGTGTGACAAAAATGCACATTATAGATTGGCCTTTTATTGTTCCCAGCACAAGGTGCACCTGTGTAATGATCATGCTGTTTAATCGGCTACTTGATATGCCACAAATGTCAGGTGGTTGGATTATCTTGGCAAGGAGAAATGCTCACAAACAGGGATGCAAACACATTTCTGCACAAAAGTATAGAAAAATAATGTTTATGTACATCTGGAAAATGTCTGGGATCTTTTATTTCAGGTCATAAAACATGGGACCAACACTTTACATGTGGCACTTTTATTTTTGTTCAGTGTAGCTACCCAGATATATATATATTTTTTAAAGTTAACCCGCGCTTGCTATTTTCCGCTGTTGCTATGCCCAAGGCTATTAATCCCTACCGCCAGCAAGTGAGTGCAGTTTGCCGTTCAAGACGTGATTTGCATCTCTGGGTAGCCCCCATTCAGTGGACTGCTATGCCCTCGGCAGGCTGCTTTTGCATCTCTGGGTAGCCCCCATTCAGTGGACTGCTAAGCCCTCGGCAGGCTGCTTTTGCATCTCTGGGTAGCCCCCATTCAGTGGACTGCTAAGCCCTCGGCAGGCTGCTTTTGCATCTCTGGGTAGCCCCCATTCAGTGGACTGCTATGCCCTCGGCAGGCTGCTTTTGCATCTCTGGGTAGCCCCCATTCAGTGGACTGCTAAGCCCTCGGCAGGCTGCTTTTGCATCTCTGGGTAGCCCCCATTCAGTGGACTGCTATGCCCTCGGCAGGCTGCTTTTGCATCTCTGGGTAGCCCCCATTCAGTGGACTGCTATGCCCTCGGCAGGCTGCTTTTGCATCTCTGGGTAGCCCCCATTCAGTGGACTGCTAAGCCCTCGGCAGGCTGCTTTTGCATCTCTGGGTAGCCCCCATTCAGTGGACTGCTAAGCCCTCGGCAGGCTGCTTTTGCATCTCTGGCGTAGCCTCCACTCAGAGCTGTTTTTGTTGTTTCTATAAACACCTTACATTTGTTGTGATTTTAATTTGATTAAACGTATTTGCCAATTTAAAAACAATACAGCCAAGTTGATTTAATGCATTTACATAATTGAGGATGACGCAAAGTGATACACCTAATAATTTACAATTTAAGTAGATAAATATTGATTATGCCCCAAAATAGCCTACATTTTTGCCATTGATTTAATACAGTATATATCTGAGGCAATCCAAATCAAAATGTATTTGTCACATGCGCCGAATACAACAAGTGTAGATTTTACAGTGAAATGCTTACCTCCAAGCCCTTAACCAACAGCGCAGTTCAAGAGGAGTTAAGATAACATTTACCAAGTAGACTAAAATAAAAAGTGATAATTAAAAGTAACATAAGAATAATAATAACAAAGCTATATACAGGCAGCACCGGTAAATGGTTCCTATGCAGTGAAAATGGCACTAAACCCTTGTTCATCCTGTACATCAGGCGGCAGCTGATAGAATGTCCGTTTGTGAATTCTCAGAGTGGAGAAGTGCAACAGAAGCACAAAATTAGTCTGATGCCGAGCAGAAATTACAATAAGGATTTCAGATCCGTTTACAAAACGCTCGTTAGCATATTTAGCTAGCAGCCTCGATGGAAGGTGACTGACTATAACTTGTGCAAATTTTTGGAGCGACTGTGGGGGAGAGGGATAGAGACTCCACTGAATCTAAGGTATTTTATTTCAAAACCCCTGACGTGTGGAAATGAGCTGTGGTGGGTGGCTGAGAGGAGAGGGGGGGGACAGCCTGGAGAGAAGACGGGGTGGACCAGAGGGCAACGAGAGAGAAAATGAAAGGAAGACAAGCAGAGATGGGAAAGAGACCGAAAGAAGAGAGATACACTGAACACTGAAAGGGAGGCTGTTTGAGGCTGTTGTGAGGGATGTCCATATCCCAGAGGGAGAAGAGCAAAGAGAAGGCTGCCATAAAACCCCTGGGAGATCCCATGCACAGCGGTACCTTGACGTGTATCTGGTTGCGCAGCACAGCAGCTCGTAGGATCATGGCTTTGGCTCGCCTCTGGAACTCTTTGCCCATGTGGATTGACTTCTCAAACGTGTGGCTCCGCTGATCGACATCCCGCGCATACAGGATCTAAGATGAGGAAAGAGAGTACTTCATCGTCTGTCTGTAGAGAAACGTGCTTGGCATCTCAAAGAGAGAAGGGAGGAGAGAGACATGCTGGGGATAAGAGTGATGTGACAAACCATTTGGATCACTGTCAAATCAATATACCATGTTGCATTACAAGTCTTGCATTACAAGACAATGAAAGAGTGATCTGAGCTCATTTTGTGTGCATGTGTGTGTGAGAGAGATGGGGGTGGATATGTGTCTTGACTCTTGAGTGTGGGTTACCTTGCTGTGAGAGTCTATACGTATGTGTGTTACCTTGCTATGAGAGTATATACTTGTGTGTGTGTGTGTGTGTGTCCTTGCTGTGAGAGTCTATACGTGTGTGTTACCTTGCTGTGAGAGTCTATACGTGTGTGTGTGTTACCTTGCTGTGAGAGTCTATACGTGTGTGTGTGTTACCTTGCTGTGAGAGTCTATACATGTGTGTGTTACCTTGATGTGAGAGTCTATATGTGTGTGTGTGTTACCCTGCTGTGAGAGTCTATACGTGTGTGTGTGTTACCTTGCTGTGAGAGTCTATATGTGTGTGTGTGTGTTACCTTGCTGTCAGAGTCTATACGTGTGTGTGTGTGTTACCTTGCTGTGAGAGTCTATACGTGTGTGTGTGTGTTACCTTGCTGTGAGAGTCTATACATGTGTGTGTGTGTGTTACCTTGATGTGAGAGTCTAGACGTGTGTGTGTGTTACCTTGCTGTGTGTGTTACCTTGCTGTGAGAGTCTATACGTGTGTGTGTGTATTACCTTGCTGTGAGAGTCTATACGTATGTGTTACCTTGCTATGAGAGTATATACTTGTGTGTGTGTGTTCTTGCTGTGAGAGTCTATACGTGTGTGTGTGTTACCTTGCTGTGAGAGTCTATACATGTGTGTGTGTGTTACCTTGCTGTGAGTCTATACGTGTGTGTGTGTGTTACCTTGCTGTGAGAGTCTATACGTGTGTGTGTGTGTTACCTTGCTGTGAGAGTCTATACATGTGTGTGTGTGTGTGTTACCTTGCTGTGAGAGTCTATACATGTGTGTGTGTGTGTTACCTTGCTGTGAGAGTCTATACGTGTGTGTGTGTTACCTTGCTGTGAGAGTCTATATGGGTGTGTGTGTGTTACCTTTCTGTGTGTGTTACCTTGCTGTGAGAGTCTATACGTGCGTTGATCAGTCCCTCCAATATGAGCTGGGTCAGTTCATCCTCCAGAGATAACACTGTGGTGTTGAAGGACTGGGACATCTTAGTCATGTCTGCAGACACGTACGGGCTGAAGTACTGACACACACACACACACACACACACCCGCATGAAAAGTACAGAGATACTGTCGGCACGCACACACATGCCCCTCACCCACACCACTATACCCACTACACCTAAACAAAACAACAGTATAGATTAGAGCAGACCTTCCTGCAAACACACCCAATAATACTGGCCATGGGAGCAGGGGACAGGAACTGCTGAATGTTTCATGTTCATTTTTTGACTACATATTTATAACATTACACCAGCGTAACTCACACAATCATCCCACTGTGGTAAAACAGAAAAGGCACACCAAGATGTTAAGTAGAACTAATTTAGTGCATAGATTAAATAACATTAGCAGAACCACCATTTTGGTGCCATCCACTACCTGCTGGTCCAGTTAACCCTGGTTGTCCATCCACTACCTGCTGGTCCAGTTAACCCTGGTTGTACATCCACTACCTGCTGGTCCAGTTAACCCTGGTTGTCCATCCACTACCTGCTGGTCCAGTTAACCCTGGTTGTCCATCCACTACCAGCTGGTCCAGATAACCCTGGTTGTCCATCCACTACCTGCTGGTCCAGTTAACCCTGGTTGTCCATCCACTACCAGCTGGTCCAGTTAACCCTGGTTGTCCATCCACTACCTGCTGGTCCAGTTAACCCTGGTTGTCCATCCACTACCTGCTGGTCCAGTTAACCCTGGTTGTCCATCCACTACCTGCTGGTACAGTTAACCCTGGTTGTCCAAAGTGGCAGCCAATTGACACCCTAGAGCTATGGTCAAAAGTAGTGCACCATATTGGGAATAGGGTGCCGTTTGGGACTTATCCCCTGTAGATGTTTGCCGCTAGGGGTCAGAGTTATTCAGAATCCTCAGCTAAATGTAGTTTTGATCGCTGCCTGAGCTATAAGTATGACAGAGAGAGAAGTTTTGTATCTGATTCTTTCCCTCCAGACGCATGATTGCCTATTATTTAAGTCGATGGGGGAACCCTTGATTGACAAATTGATTATTAGAACTCAACCGTAGTTGTGAGTGTTCAATGAAGACAACAGAATACCCAATGGTGATGTTCAGTATTATATGGAGTACTGGAGAATTTTTTTTCTGTCCCATCTGTCTCACCTGTATGAGAGCTCTGTTCCTGATCAGTGTGTAGAGCGTCTGTACGTGGGGGGCCAGGTACATGTCTAACAGCAGGTTATCCTGAGAGAAAAGAGGGTGGCAGTCTGAATTTAGGACAGCTTTCAAACACGTGTTATCAACATCATCATCAACATAATGAAAACGCATCATTGTTTTCAACGTATCAAATCATGTTACTTGCTTTAGTTACTTTGTTTCATTCCCGTTTCCAACTTCTACTCTACCAGTTTTGTGGTATTCACACCAATGCATCATTAGTATTGATTACTGATCTTACATCTTTAAAACATCAATCTCACCTTGATCTCGTCCAGCATTTTGAGACAGGAAGCGTACTTTGACTCGTAGAACTTAAAGATGATGTCACGGACCTGAGGTTCCAACTCTAGGAATAATTTAAAGGAGCTGGGACGACAAAGACATGACGGTAGACTGTTGGACATCTCAATTACGATACATGAACACACACAGTTTATACAGCAGAACACAGGCGTACACACCTGCTTGAGATGACGTTTTTCTGCAGCTCCTGTCTGTCAAAGGTGGCGAGGGCACACATCCCTCCATACACAGCTACATTACTGGTGGACAGGAGCTGGAGACGCACGCACACACGCAATCAATAGCGCCATAAAGTACAGGACATTGGAACATCAACAGAAACAATAATTAGCATTTGTCTAGTAGCAATTGTTGATAAACAATAACACATTATGGAGAACTCTCCATTCATCAACAGCAACATTTAGTTTTTTTAAATATGTTCTTACTTTCTCTGGTAACAGGGGACTGCGAAAGTACAGAGTTCACTTTTAAAAAGGCAACTCAGGGAAGTCACAGACTTCACCTTTAAGATACTACACAGACAGAAAGACAGGCAGACAGGCAAGCCGACAGACAGGCAAGCCGACAGGCCTCAGTGAAGTCACAGACAGGCAGACTAACCTCAGCGAAGTCACAGTGGTCGAAGGAGGCCAGCAGGAAGCACTTGGCTGCTTGTTTGTACTTTCTGGAGGCCAGCTCTGCTAGGCCTGGGGGACAGAACCACAGACAGACGGGGAGGAGGAACAACAACGAGAGGTCAAATTAAACTGGGGAGAAAACCCGGTAAAAGCACAATGGATTAGTCGGTTTAAAACTAATCCATTTTCATTTAAACAAAGTATTAGCATGAGCGTCTGCACCCTTTAAAGGTTGGCATCTGTTGTTAGCGTGTTTGTTGAAGGTTGGCATCTGTTAGTGTTTTTATACCTTCTAGAGAACGGGTGAAAACACTTACAGTTGAAGTTGGAAGTTAACATACACCTTAGCCAAATACATTTAAAAACTCTGTTTTTCACAATTCCTGACATTTAATCCTATTAAAAATTCCCTGTTTTAGGTCAGTTAGGATCACCACTTTATTTTAAGAATGTGAAATGTAGGAATAATAATTATTTCAGCTTTTATGTCTCATCACATTCCCAGTGGGTCAGAAGTTTACATACACTCAATTAGTATTTGGTAGCATTGCCTTTAAATAGTTTAACTTGGGTCAAACGTTTCGGGTAGCCTTCCACAAGCTTCCCACAATAAGTTGGGTGAATTATGGCCCATTCCTCCTGACAGAGCTGGTGTAACTGAGTCAGTTTGTAGGCCTCCTTGCTCACACATGCTTTTTCAGTTCTGCCCACATATTTTCTATAGGATTGAGGTCAGGCCTTTGTGATGGCCACTCCAATACCTTGACTTTGTTGTCCTTAAACCAAATGAAACTGCCTATTTCTGAGGCCCAGAATCTAGAATATGCATATAATTGTCATATTAGGATAGAAAACACTGTCAAAATATTGTCTGTGAGTATAACAGAACTGATATTGCAGACGAAAACCTGAGGAAAATCCAACCATGATGAAACCTCTCTGTTCCATTGCATGCTTTCCCTCCAATTAAAGGGATATCAACCAGATTCCTTTTCCTATGGCTTCCACATGGTGTGAACAGTCTTTAGACATAGTTTCAGGCTTTTATTCTGAAAAATTAGCGAGAAAGATCACATCGCGTCATTGGATGGCTGGGTGCCAGCAGAGTTTTGCATGCGTGACCGGCTTGGAGCAGACATTTTCTCTCTCACTCCTATTGAAAAAGCTACGGTCCGGTTGAAATATTAACGATTATTTATTGTAAAAACAACCTGAGGATTGATTATAAAAAACGTTTGACATGTTTCTACGAACTTTAAGGATACTATTTGGAATTTTCATCTGCCCCATCGTGACCGCTCGAGCCTGTGGATTTCTGAACATAACGCGATTTAAAAATAATCTTTATGGAACAAAAATAACATTTATTGTGTAACTGGGAGTCTTGTGAGTGCAAACATCCGAAGATCATCAAAGGCAAGAAATTCATTTGATTGGTCACGAAAGTCAGAAAAGCAATCTACTTTGCTGCTAGCTGTTTGTAATGTTTTGTCTGCTGAGAGAGATGTCCTAACATAAACGCTTGGATAGCTTTCGCCGAAAAGCTTTTTGAAATCTGACACGCCAGGTGGATTAACAACAAGCTAAACTGTGTTTTGCTATATTGCACTTGTGATTTCATGAAAATTAAATATTTTTAGTAATTTAATTTGAATTTGGCGCTCTGCAATTCAGCGGATGTTGACGAAAATGATCCCACAACTTTGGAAGTATGCTTGGAGTCATTGTCCATTTGGAAGACCCATTTGTGACCAAGCTTTAACTTCCTGATTGATGTCTTAAGATGTAGATATATTGAAGCAACATCATTTTCCTACCTCATGATGCCATCTATTTTGTGAAGTGCATCAGTTCCTCCTGCAGCAAAGCACCCCCACAACATGATGCTGCCACCTCCGTGCTTCACAGTTGGGATGGTGTTCTTTGGCTTGCAAGCCTCCCCCTTTTTCCTCCAAACATAACAATGGTCATTATGGCCAAACAGTTCTATTTTTGTTTCACCAGACCAGAGGATATTTCTCCAAAAAGTACGATCTTTGTCCCCATGTGCCGTAGTCTGGCTATTTTATGGCGGTTTTGGAGCAGTGTCTTCTTGCTTGCGTAGCGGCCGTTCAGTTATGTCGATATAGGACTCGTTTTACTGTGGATATAGATACTTTTGTACCCGTTTCCTCCAGCATCTTCACAAGGTCCTCTGCTGTTGTTTTGGGATTGATTTGCACTTTTTGCACCAAAGTATGTTCATTGCTAAGAGACAGAATGCATCTCCTTCCTGAGCGGTATGACGGCTGAGTGGTCCCATGGTGTTTATACTTGCGTACTATTGTTTGTACAGATGAGCGTGGTACCTTCAGGCTTTTGGAAATTGCTCCCAAGGATGAACCAGACTTGTGGAGGTCTACAATATTCTGAGGTCTTGGCTGATTTCTTTTGATTTTCCCATGATGTCAAGCAAAGAGGCACTGAGTTTGAAGGTAGGCCTTGAAATACATCCACAGGTACACCTCCAATTGACTCAAATTATGTCAATTATCTTGTCAGAAGCTTCTAAAGCCATGACATCTTTTTCTGGTATTTTCCAAGCTGTTTAAAGGCACAGTCAACTTAGTGTATGTAAACTTCTGACCCACTGGAATTGTAATACAGTGAATTATAAGTGAAATAATCTGTCTGTAAACAATTGTTGGAAAAATTACTTGTGTCATGCACAAAGTAGATGTCCTAACCGATTTGCAAAAACTATAGTTTGTTCACAAGAAATTTGTGGAGTGGTTGAAAAACAAGTTTTAATGACTCCAACCTAAGTGTATGTACATTTCCGACTTCAACTGTTGTACACAGCAAATTGGCCATTGTTACCTACATGTTGATTTTTCAGTGTGTTAAATGAACACTCATTGGTGTAAAATAACCCCAGTTTTGTTGTTAATACTAGAGTTGAATCAAAACCACACGCATCATTGTCATATTTCCCAGTATGCTGTTTTGCAGGCAGATTTTTTCAAATTGCTTGTTTCAATATCTATGTTTGTGTACATTGATTGAGTAATTAATCTTATGCTTCTCAAATATAAAAAGGACATATTTCTAAACTAATCCAATTTAGTACTTACTACTGAAATGGTTGCTCCAGTTTAGATGCTTTAGGTAGTCTCAAATCTTAGTCTTAGCCTACCCTGGCAGTCATTGTGAATGCAGGTTGTGGGTGATTTTTTGCCAAAGTTTGGATATCCCCACACTGGCTGGATTTCAATAGGAATTACACATCAATTTGCAAACCAGCATAATGTGACTTGCAGGCATGCTGTGGCCTGTAAGACATTAGTTTCAGGCCACTTTATTAGGGTAAAACTAGGACCTAAAATTAAGGCATATTAAATAAGTATTATATTGTGTTAAAGGCCCAGTTTTTCCTGTGTTTTGTATAAAATTGTGCAACAGCTGATGAAACTAACACTTTAAAAAGTGTGAAAAGATTAGATCAGTGTTATTTCCTGAGAAAGGTTCTTGAGAACCTTCTAATCAGCCTGTTTGCATGGGCGGGAGTTTCGGCTTGCCTGGTGACACCACCAGGCGGTAAATTGGTGAATAAATAGAATTTGTAATGTGTTATTATTCAAATGACAATAAAGCTACTCAATTCGTCATTATGTTCTTCATTCTCTCTGGTAAATTTTACATACACAAAAACAAACATTTGATATCTGTCCCGAAATGCAATATATTTTTACTTGAAATCAAATATTTAGTCAAATCTCCAGAATTAGTCAATAACAACAAAACATCTACGTATTCTTACAACTCTATCATAGGTGTATACCACTGTAATCCCTGACTTGATTATATTTATTTTATTTGAGGTACTTTAACTTTTGAAACACGTAGTGATTTTTATTTACTTGCTTTATTTTAATGTTATTGTATGTTTAAGAAAAATATATACTTGTAGTGATGTCCTATTTCTATTTGCTATTATTGTAATTTGAAATGTAATAAAAAATAAATACAAATAAACATAGAGTTCAAAATATATATATAAAGAGCTCTCTCCCAATAACACCCAGTATAAGTTCCCTTCCCTACCTCAGACAGTCCTGGCAAAATTCTTGCCTGAGCAATCTTTTTTTTTTGCTAACAAGCGATTTTTGTCCATTTTAAATGGAAAACTATTACAGTAAGGTATTTCATTGTTATCTAGAAATGATTTGATATACAAATGGTTGCATTGGGCTTTTAAAGAATAGCATTTTAAGGTTGACATAATAGCTTAGGATCGGACTTGGTCAGTGGTGGAAAAAGTACCCAAATGTCATACTTGAGTAAAAGCAAAGACACCTGAATAGAAAATTACTCAAGTAAATGTCACCAAGTAAAATACTAATTGAGTAAAAGTATAAAAGTATTTGGTTTTAAATATACTTAAGTATCAAAAGTAAATGTAATTGCTAAAATATACTTAAGTATTAAAGTAAAGTATGAATAATTTCAAATTCCTTATATTAAGAAAACCGTAGGCACAATTTTTAGTTTTTGTTTTAAATTTACAGATAGCCAGGGGCACATTCCAACAGTCAGACATAATTTACAAATGAAACATTTGTATTTAGTGAGTCCACCAGATCAGAGGCAGTAGGGATGGGCAGGGATGTTCTCTTGATAAGTATGTGAATTGGACACTTTTCTATCCTGCTAAGCATTAAAAATGTAATGAGTATTTTTGGGTGTCAGGGAAAATGTATGGAGTAAAAAGTACATTATTTTACTTAAGAATGTAGTAAAGTAAGAGTAAAAGTTGTCAGAAATGTAAATAGTGAAGTACAGATACCCAAATATTTTTGCTATTTTTGCAACCGGAATTCTGGGCAGGTAAGCTGGCGGTCGTGCGAAAATGCTGGGTTTTGATGAATAAACAAGTTGTTGTAGGTGTGTCGAGGTTTGGCCCCTCAGTGGCCAATCAGAAAGTGCTCCATGGCTAAATATGTGGTTGCTTCAAGTTGTGCATTTACAGTCTTTTATGTATTGCGTTGTTATCAACTCCAATTCAAATGTTAGTCCATTAAATAGCCTGCCCCATATTTGCAAAATATTTTGAACATGTTTGCAGTCCACATTGTTCTAATTGCATTCACACTGATATAAGGGCCTGTTGTAAATTGTAGTCTGGACATGGTAAACATAGTCAATAAGTAAGATTAAATTCACTAGGCTATTGATAAGGCCTAAAAAAATACAGTGTACAATTATAATCAAATTCTAATAAATATTTTACTTGTTTTAAAAAGGTAATGCCTGAAACTGTATTTAGACACCATAAAGGCAGACTATGAAGGGTTTTATGCACAGCCAAACTTTTCACAGGAGCTGGATAAAGTGCCAATATACAGAGAGCGGGGGAATATCCACTCACCATTATACTGCTATAAATGTCATGTTTTATAAACATCATGGAACCATCTTGGCGATCACATTTGCACTGCTACAGAAATAGCATTGCATTTGAGCCATGTATGTCCTCACCATAAACCCATGGATGGTAAATCTTTCTAATAAGTTAATTAATCAAATTAAACAAAAACAATCCGTCTTTTAAATTAACAACAATATTTCTAAATAGGATCGTGTCAGAAGCATGATGTCATAAATCACATATCCTGTGCCATGAGCATAAGGCACTGTGTGCACACGTAGGCCTAAGAGCTTTGGCAGGAGGCATGGATGTTTGTCCTATCCACTGAATATAGCTTATCAATAGTATACACTAACCCTCCTTGCTCTGTACATCTCTTTGTAGCACAACAAAGAGTGAATTACCTGCAGCACATTTTAATTTGGTGAGGACTGACTGACTCTGGCAATCTCTCTCCCCTCGTTGCTGAAACAAAAAGAACAAAGATATTTCCTCAGTAAAGAAGAACACTTCTGGGTTTGTCTTTTAGAAGACAGTAGAAGACTTAAGCTTTCTCTCTCAGAGGAACCAATAACTTACCTCTGCTATCTCTGGAGTGGATTCAGCTTTGCTCACATAACTAAGGACGTGGGACCAGTTCTGGAGGTAGACGCTAACCTGATAGATGAAAACACACATTTCAGTAAGAAAGCCTACAGGACACACATTTCAAGACTGCCCTCTAGTGTTTGTCAGTGGAGTTAATCAGATAACAGAGAAAGCAAGAGTTCAAGCGAGTAAGGGAGAGAGAATGAAAGAGAGAGGAATATAAAATCATATTGGTCACATACAGTGGTTAGCAGATGTTATTGCAGCGAACTGTGTAGCGAAATGCTTGTAAAAGAAATTGCCTTGGGGCTAGAAGCTCGGCTGCCGTCTCTATTGGCGCCCTTAAAAAAAATATCCCTTCTGCTCTCTGGACAAAAAATAATACATCAGAACATTGACCACTAACTATAATGGTGACATACCTTGATGACATTAAGACACATGTTTATTACATGCTTGGCGCTAGTGCAGTAGTCTCGGGCTCTGGAGTAGCACTTGAGGGCGTTGCTGAGGTCACCGCAGTCCAAGTAGTGGTCCCCAAGATCATCATGACCCCGCCTGAAGTGAAAATAAATAGCATGGAGAGGGTTCGGGTCAATACCAGAGGGGTGGAAGGTAGCCTAGCCATTAAGGGCGTCGGGCCAGTAACCAACTAGGTGGAAAATCTGTCGATGTGCACTCGAACGTAGCACTTAACCCTAATTGCTCCTGTAAATCACTCTGGATTAGAACATATGCAAAATGACTGAAATGTCAAATATAGGCAGGAACGGAAAATGTCTGTTTCTCCCCCTTTGGCCTGAACAAAACACTATGCAGAATGACTGATCTACAAATGAACTTTACAACTTTTCATTGCAAATTACCTTACATTAAAAACGAGTACTACTTGTCAACTACTCAGTGATTACTTCTAAGTGATCAATATTTAAAAATCAATCCAGCACCTTACTCAGGCCGATCCTCTTGGAGGTGAGGATTATTCAAATCGGGTTTATTATCTACTTGGTGCTAACAATCGTAGCTTCTCCAATCCACCTGATGCTCTCTTTGATGGAGTTGCCTTTGTAGTTCTTCAGGTCAGTGTCCAGTTTCTCCAGTTTGAGCAGGGCTTTTTTCCTGGTCGACTCAGCCCACGCTGTGTCTAGAGGAGGGGGATCGACTGCCCCGCCCTCCACAACGGCATCTGTAGCCACCTGGACCTCTCTGAACACACACACACACACACACACACACCTCAAATGAATCAAACACTCAACGAAAACAACTGAAGACACTTTCCAACAACAGGCTAAGCTAGGCCCGAGCGACAGCTACACGTACCTGGTGGCCTCTGTGAGTTTGCGGTGGATCTCCTCGTACACGTCAACGTTGAAGGTCCTGTGGATGAAGGACAGGGCCATCTTCAAGGCTTCTGCCCGGAGCTGGGGACAGTGCTCTGCTATGAACTGCAGCCTCTCAATGCGCATCAGACCACTGTAGCTGGACGCATACTGCTCCAGGTCCTAGAGAGAGAAAGACAGAGACACACACACCTCAGTGAGTGAGATTTTTCACTCAATATTACACATACCGATTCTATAGATTAATTTGATCTCAGTAGAATGTGTAATTTGTGTGGTATTGGAGTCCAGTCTACAGGAAACAAGTGGGCTTTTAGAAAATTAATAGGGGAAAACCCTGGATAGATTCATACCAGTGTGGGGTTTTCCACCACATAGTTGACATCTGGTGCATTGTGCTGGTCCTCTTGTGGGTCAGCATCTATCTGCATGGGCTCCACAACCCCCTGAAGAAGAGAGGACATACACTGAAGTGTCATATAACAGTGTGGAACAATCAACAAGGGGAATACTGACTGCAATAGGCCTGTCCCCGGCTAAACAAAATATTGGTTGACCTAGAGGGAGTCCGATAAGCAATTGATTTGATTGTGCCCATCTGGGCTCAGACTTGTTGCTCTGTTTTTTTTTTAAAAGACAGCGAGTGACTGTGTGACTAGCACCTGTTGTCACTCTTTCCTCCCTGCTGCAGTCACCACCAGTGTTTATCGTGTTGGGAACAGCAAAATGGAAGCAGAGGACAAGACAAACTTGAAACAGGGGTATGTTTACTGGTTGCTAATGAGGTAAATGGGGAAGTCAGATGTGTGGAATAAATTTCACTAGTTGTGGAAAATACTGGAGATCAAAAAATTCAAGGTAAGGAGCAGGCACTGCTTACATATTATGTGTTCCAATGTGGTGCTCCAAACAGGTGCGGTTAGATTACAATATCATTTTTCTGACCGTTTGGAACAATGTAAACAAAACAAATTATAAGCATACCAGAGAGTGTGTTGTAACATTTTTTTTGAGAAGCCTTTATTACAGCAAAGACTAAAAACAGTCGCATTCATTCATGAATGCAATTTCCAAAATGGAACAGTTTATTGTTTAAGCTAATTATTCAAGGCTTGCTTTATTTTAAAACTAGAATGCTTGATTGCATTTCAAAGCATGAATGTTTCGTATGCTGTGTGATGACATGAATGAATAAATGATACAGTAGCCTATATAAAGTATTGAAATACAGGCCTAAGTAAGTTACGGTATTAAGACTAAACAGGATGTACTCTTTGGCCTACAGCTTGATGGTGGTTATACAAGGCTGCTATATTAAGCCTACTAATGATATTACTTATTAGAAATGATGATAATAATATAAATGACAATAAGAGGACAAGTAAAAGGCGTGTTACTACTTGCATTATTTTTCCGACCATTTGGAACAGTGTAAACACTAACTAAATTATAAATAATACCAGAGAAAAGTGAAAAGCCTTTATTACAGCAAAGCAAAGAATTCACAAAATTTGGGAACTTGTTTACTTAACATGTCATTGAGTCAGGCTTGGTGCTCACAGAATAAGTAGGCTATTAAACAAACACTCAAACAGGCAACAGAAGCAGGATCGGTCTTATTTCTGTACATATACAGTACCAGTGAAATGTTTGGACAAGGGTTTTTCTTTATTTTTGACATTTTTCTACACTGTAGAATAATGAAGTCACCAAAACTATGATATACCACATGGAATCATGTAGTAACCAAAAAAAGTGTTAAACAAATCAAAATATATTATATTTTAGATTCTTCAAAGTAGCCACCCTTTGCCTTGATGACAGTTTTGCCCACTCTTGGCATTCTCTCAAACAGCTTCATGAGGTAGTCACCTGGAATGCATTTCAGTTAACAGGTGTGCCTTGTTCAAAGTTAATTTGTGGAATTTCTTTCCTTCTTAATGCGTTTGAGCCAATCAGTTGTGTTGTGACAGGGTAGGGGTGGTATACAGAAGAAAGCCCTATCTGGTGAAAGACCAAGTCCATATTATGACAAGAACAGCTCAAACAAGCAAATAGAAATGACATTGTATCATTACTTTAAGACATGAAGGTCAGTCCATGGGGAAAATTTTGCAAAAACCATCAAGCACTATGAAGAAACTGGCTCGCAAGAGGACCGCCACAGGAAAGGAAGACCCAGAGTTACCTCTGCTGCAGAAGATAAGTTCATTAGAGTTAACTACACCTCAGATTGCAGCCCAAATAAATGCTTCACATAGTTTAACAGACATCTCAACATCAACTGTTTGTTCAGAGGACTGCATGAATCAGGCCTTCATGGTCAAATTGCTGCAAAGACCACTAAAGGACACCAATAAGAAGAAGAGACTTGTTTGGGGCAAGAAACACGAGCAATGGACATTAGACCGGTGGAAATCTGTCCCTTTGTCTGATTAGTCCAAATTTGAGAATTTTGGTTCCAACCGCCATGTCTTTGTGACACAGAGTAGGTGAACGGATGATCGCCGCATGTGTAATGCCCACCGTGAAGCACAGAGGAGGAAGTGTGATGGTGCTTTGCTGGTGACACTGTCTGTGATTTATTTAAAATTCAAGGCATATTTAACCAGCATGGCTACCACAGTATTTTGCAGCAATACGCCATCCCATCTGGTTTGCGCTTAGTGGGACTATCATTTGTTTTTCAACAAGACTGACTCAAAACACACCTCCAGGCTGATCAAGGAGCGTGATGGATTGCTGTATCATATGACCTGGCCTCCACAATCACCCAATTGAGATGGTTTGGGATGAGTTGGACTGCAGAGTGAAGGAAGAGCAGCCAACAAGTGTTCTGCATAGGTGGGAACTCCTTCAAGACTGCTGGAAAAGCATTCCAGGTGAAGCTGGTTGAGAGAATCCCAAGAGTGTGCAAAGCTGTCAAAGGCAAAGGGTGGCTACTTTGAAGAATCTCAAATATAAAATATATTTGGATTTGTTTAACTTTTTTGGTTACTACATGATTCCATATGTGTTATTTCATAGTTGTGATGTCTTCACTATTATTCTACAATGTAGAAAATAGTACAAGTAAAGAAAAATCCTGGAATGAGGTGTGTCCAAACTTTTGACTGGTACTGTATGTATGTATGTATATATATATTTTTTTGCTGCTGCTGCTGCTCGACCAAAAGTCGAGTTGACTAAAAGAGATCACGGTCGACCAACAGCCTATTGACCAAACAATCGAGGGGTCAGCCCTAGTCTGCAACCAGGTTAACAAGGTAATCAATAGTCATACACTAACGTTACACTCCCACAGTGGCCAGATCGCGCATGTCCTACTGGATATTTACATTGGAGACACAATGTAAAATTTAAAAAAGGGCTTGCTAAACTACTAGCTGACTTAGCTAGCTAGTTAAATACCCCATGACTGTCAAGTGTCTGAACTGAAGCCATAAATTACCAGCGAACAGCTTCCTGAAATGCATAGGCACCTTTCTCAAAAACGAGTAGATCATTCTAACACTTAGTTGGTATGGAATAACAATGAATGGAAATATAACGCTGTATATTTAGCTATATGAACTTGCGAAAGTTAGCCTAGCTTGCCAGTACGGCTAGCGGCCCTAACTAGCTACTCAATTGATCATTGCAAGGAGGCTCTCGTGCTTATCGAATTTTCCTCGCTCCAAAGTAAACGCGGGCACAGCCTTCTCCACGTGCATCCCCGCCACACCGTTGCTGGGTAAAAATGCATTAAAATCGATTATTAATTACCTGAAAGTTGAATACTTGCACAGGCAACGGCATCTTTTCCCGTTGCTGTCGTTCTGCATCAACAGCGGTTATCACATCCGGCGCATGGGTTCACAGCAGGGATCGTTACGTAACGACGTCTGCTCCGCTCCAGATGTGTCGGATGCAGACGAAAAAAAGATGAAACTCGACATGGTCGAAAACTGATAGGTAGCCTAGCTGTAGCCTGGGGTGTAATCATTTCTCCAAACAGTTTGCTTCCGTTTAAGAAAAGTTTTGCAACAGAATTGGCGTAATGAATACACCCTTAGGCTACTATGCTACAGGGACAGATTCATTATGCGGAAATCGATCCGCCATTTCCTGGTTGCAAAAATCCTGATAGTTCGCTTCGCCTAATTTCAGTTTGTGACAAAACAAGCAGTCATTGGATAGAGAATCAGTGTACGATCTAAACCGCTGTGGGATGTATATTTCCATAACCAATAATATTGTATATTCATCTGTTTGAAGCTGGCGTGTAAAACCGAATGTAAAAGACACAAAACGAAACTTCAGCACGGGAAGCAAAGAAGTAGCACACATAGAACAGAAGTACCGCTTCCTATACGTGCTTTCAATATGAATGAAATATCTATAACTCATATTTCTATGTGAATGTGTTCGATTCTCCCAAAAAGTTACATATTGTAGCAAGGGCCAGGTCAGCATCACCAGCCAGAGGGCGCTCAGTTTCAGATGATTTTTATTTTGGAGAGGAAGTTAATAGGTGGTTTGAGAGGAATCGGAGAAACATAAACCGTTTATAATCGCAATGGAAACACATGATGTTGTTTAATTCACTTGCATTTGACTTGCGGAGTGCACAGCTTGGCTACTTTGAATCGCGGTCGTATAAGCGAGCTGCTGAAAGCGATGGTTAAAGTTTGAGACCGATCGAATCAAAATCAAGACGATGAGACAAAAAAGAGACGATCGTTGAAGAGGATTAAAAGCGCCCGGAAACCTTTATTTATCTCTTCTTTGGTCAGATTCTGCTCACTTAATTCATTATTGGTGACCAGTTCCCTGGTGTTTTGTTTTACAAAATGTACAAGATGTAAATCCACAGCCATGTGGTTTATTTTCTTTCCATGTAAGTAAGTTATTAGGCCTACAATGTAGCTATTTTCTTCATCACAGAATACGCGTTTTAAGTAAATCGGCATACTTAGGGTTATTGTACATTATTGCCACAATATCGATTAGGAAGTGCTACATTTTCATATAATGTAGCCTAATTCAAAATAATTTATTAGACCACAGACTCTTGCCTCTCTTGTTTACCGTAGGACAGCCTACATGCACGAAATGGACACAAAACAACTCCTAAACATCTTTTTAAACTTTAAATGGACTTTTTAAGAGCCGATAATGTTGCTAAATCGCATTGTTTTTGCATTCATACATTTTTTAAATCACCAAGCCCACAGCAGTCAGACCTGTTTCTATTGGCAGTGCCCCAATCTGCCAGATTTGCGATGCATAATCTTCAGAGGAAAAAAACTATTTCTATTTTTGACTGTTTTAGATAATCCCAAACTAGGCAAGTTAACATTTATTTTATGCATTAGGATTATTTATTTACATCCATCCTGTAAATGATTCATATCTAATTCATAAACCATTCTTTCTCCTTCATGCTATATCCACATATCTATATGTGCTAAGAGCTCATATTTCTCTAAGGAGGCTAATTTTAGTAAAGAAAAAAAGGGTTGGATTTCATCCCTCTGCTTCCTACAACAGACATCTGTTACCAGTTGAAGTATCATTCCCTCTGAAAATAGCAGCAAACAGGAAATTGCTCACACACTGAAGGTAAGTCTTGCTATTTAATGTGACACTTATAAACTGACAAATTGCAGGGCGTGAGTGATGATGTGCCAAGAGGAGAACTTCCAGACTCTACATGCCTGTCTTTGCCAATTCAGCAAAAGTTAGTCGTCAGACAGAAGAGAGAGTTTCTGCCATTTGAGATGGACAGAATATTTATACAGTTGTACAGTGAAAACTTGGTCCTTTTACGTAGAAACAGTCTGGTCTGTCTGTCACCCAGGCTATAGTAAACCCAGTGCAGGAGCCAGTTTCCAGCTAGATTATGTTCTCAAGTGTGTCACTGTCATTTTATGATCAAATCAAATCAACCTTCATTTGCCATATGCGCTGAATACAACAAGTGTAGACTTTACAGTGAAATGCTTAATTACAAGTCCTTAACCAACAGTGCAGTTCAAAAATAAGAAAATATTTACCAAGTAGGCCATAACAAAAAGTAACAGAATAAGAATAACGAGGCTATATACAGGGGGCACCGGTACCGAGTCAGTGTGCAGGGGTACAGACTAGTTGAGGTAATCTGTACATGTAGGTGGGGGCGAAGTGACTATGCATAGGTAGCAAACAAACATAGAGTAGCAGCAGTGTACAGGGGGAGGGGTCGTCAATGTAAATTGTCCGGTGCCGATTTTTATGAATCAGTCTAATGGCTTGGGGGTGAGGGTGATGATGATAATGATGATGTTGTGTGTCGAAGTCTCTTCAGGTTCCCGTGTGAGGTCATAAAGATGGGACACGGCGGTGTGGGGAGCAAAGCTGGCGCTGGCGGCTGACAGGCCCCTCCAGTGGCCAATCAGGATGCATGTCTCCTCAATGGGTGTCAGCAAGCTCTGCTTCCTGTTCTCCCTGGCTCTCTGTGCCCTGTTGCTCCTCATCCCCACCCTCCAGCCCTCACAGCATCAGGGGGACCTTCCCCGGCCCCGGGCCCACAACAAGCCTGCCCGGCACCCTGGACGTCTGGTGGTTCCTCTCCAGGCAGATATGGGGAAAGTGACAGTGGGGCATAATGGGATTGATGGTGACTCTATGGGGCAGAGTACACCAAGAGAGACCAAGAGGACTGTGGATGGGGACTGGGTGTATACAGCTCGTCGAGCTGACACCCAGGGCGCTGGGAAGCATATAGACTCTCAGACAGGGTCAGACGGGGACTTCCTCCACAGAACTGGGGGTGTGATGGGGGCTGGAGGGTCTCGGCCCAGGAACCCTCTGGAGCTGAAAGACATTTTCATAGCGGTGAAGACCACCAGGAAGTACCACAAGTCCAGATTGGATCTGCTGTTCCAGACCTGGGTGTCCAAAGCCAAAGAACAGGTAGGGAGGAACACACATAGGCATACACACACATTTTGTCCACAGGGTAGATTTGTCTTGTACTGTTACAAAGTCCTCCAGGACACCTTTCTCTCTTTCTCTTTCTCTCTCTTAAAATATCATATAGAACATACTGTCTCATATAGAACATATCATTAATTAAGCAATGAGGCACGAGGGGGTGTGGTACAGTGCCTTGCGAAAGTATTCGGCCCCCTTGAACTTTGCAACCTTTTGCCACATTTCAGGCTTCAAACATAAAGATATAAAACTGTATTTTTTTGTGAAGAATCAACAAGTGGGACACAATCATGAAGTGGAACGACATTTATTGGATATTTCAAACTTTTTTAACAAATCAAAAATTGAAAAATTGGGCGTGCAAAATTATTCAGCCCCTTTACTTACAGTGCAGCAAACTCTCTCCAGAAGTTCAGTGAGGATCTCTGAATGATCCAATGTTGACCTAAATGACTAATGATGATAAATACAATCCACCTGTGTGTAATCAAGTCTCCGTATAAATGCACCTGCACTGTGATAGTCTCAGAGGTCCGTTAAAAGCGCAGAGAGCATCATGAAGAACAAGGAACGCACCAGGCAGGTCCGAGATACTGTTGTGAAGAAGTTTAATGCCGGATTTGGATACCAAAACATTTCCCAAGCTTTAAACATCCCAAGGAGCACTGTGCCAGCGATAATATTGAAATGGAAGGAGTATCAGACCACTGCAAATCTACCAAGACCTGGCCGTCCCTCTAAACTTTCAGCTCATACAAGGAGAAGACTGATCAGAGATGCAGCCAAGAGGCCCATGATCTCTCTGGATGAACTGCAGAGATCTACAGCTGAGGTGGGAGACTCTGTCCATAGGACAACAATCAGTCGTATATTGCACAAATCTGGCCTTTATGGAAGAGTGGCAAGAAGAAAGACGTTTCTTAAAGATATCCATAAAAAGTGTCGTTTAAAGTTTGCCACAAGCCACCTGGGAGACACACCAAACATGTGGAAGAAGGTGCTCTGGTCAGATGAAACCAAAATTGAACTTTTTGGCAACAATGCAAAACGTTATGTTTGGCGTAAAAGCAACACAGCTGAATACACCATCCCCACTGTCAAACATGGTGGTGGCAGCATCATGGTTTGGGCCTGCTTTTCTTCAGCAGGGACAGGGAAGATGGTTAAAATTGATGGGAAGATGGATGGAGCCAAATACAGGACCATTCTGGAAGAAAACCTGATGGAGTCTGCAAAAGACCTGAGACTGGGATGGAGATTTGTCTTCCAACAAGACAATGATCCAAAACATAAAGCAAAATCTACAATGGAATGGTTCAAAAATAAACATATCCAGGTGTTAGAATGGCCAAGTCAAAGTCCAGACCTGAATCCAATCGAGAATCTGTGGAAAGAACTGAAAACTGCTGTTCACAAATGCTCTCCATCCAACCTCACTGAGCTCGAGCTGTTTTGCAAGGAGGAATGGGAAAACATTTCAGTCTCTCGATGTGCAAAACTGATAGAGACATACCCCAAGCGACTTACAGCTGTAATCGCAGCAAAAGGTGGCGCTACAAAGTATTAACTTAAGGGGGCTGAATAATTTTGCACGCCCAATTTTTCAGTTTTTGATTTGTTAAAAAAGTTTGAAATATCCAATAAATGTCGTTCCACTTCATGATTGTGTCCCACTTGTTGTTGATTCTTCACAAAAAAATACAGTTTTATATCTTTATGTTTGAAGCCTGAAATGTGGCAAAAGGTCGCAAAGTTCAAGGGGGCCGAATACTTTCGCAAGGCACTGTATATGGCCAATATACCATGGCTAAGGGATGTTCTTATGCACAACGCATCACAGAGTGCCTGGATATTGGCCATATACCCCAAACCCCCGAGTTGCCTTATTGCTATTATAAACTGGTTACCAACGTAATTAGAGCAGTAAAAATAAATGTATTGTCATACCCGTGGTATGCGGTCTGATATACCACAGCTGTCAGCCAATCAGCCTTCAGGGCTCGAACCACCCAGTTTATAATATAGAATATATCATATATATTCTCTCAAACATTTATATGCAGATGGTAGTCTTATACTCAGCTGGCCCATCCCTGGATTTTGTGTAAAACGCTCTACAACAAAGCTTTCTTAGTGCCCAACAAGCTTTCTCTGCCTTGTCCTGAACACCTCCAAAACAAAGGTCATGTGGTTTGGTAAGAAGAATGCCCCTCTTCCCACAGGTGTTATTACTACCTCTGAGGGTTTAGAGCTTGAGGTTGTCACCTCATACAAGTACTTGGGAGTATGGCTAGACACTGTCACTGCACTCTATACTCCTCTTTAAACTGGTCATCTCGCAAGACCCATTGGTTGATGCTTATTTATAAAACCCTCTTAGGCCTCACTCCCCCCTAGCTGAAATATCTACTGCAGCCCTCATCCTCCACATCCAATACCGGTTCTATCAGTCACATTCTGTTAAAGGTTCCCAAAGCACACACATCCCTGGATTGCTTGTCTTTTCAGTTCACTGCAGCTCTCGACTGGAACGAGCTGCAAAAACCACTCAAACTGGACAGTTTTATCTCATTCTCTTCATTCAAAGACTCAATCATGACAGTTGTGGCTGTATCATATACAGGTTGAAGTCGGAAGTTTACATGCACCTTAGCCAAATACATTTAAACTCAGTTTTTCATACTTCCTGACATTTAATCCTAGTAAAAATGCCCTGTCTTAGGTCAGTTAGGATCACCACTTTATTTTAAGAATGTGAAATGTCAGAATAATAGTAGAGGGAGTGATTTATTTAAGCTTTTATTTCCTTCTTCACATTCCCAGTGGGTCAGAAGTTTACATACACTCAATTCGTATTTGGTAGCATTGCCTTTAAATAGTTTAACTTGGGTCAAACGTTTCGGGTAGCCTTCCACAAGCTTCCCACAATAAGTTGGGTGAATTTTGGCCCATTCCTCCTGACAGAGCTGGTGTAACTGAGTCAGGTTTGTAGGCCTCCTTGCTCACACACACTTTTTCAGTTCTGCCTACACATTTTCTATAGGATTGAGGTCAGGCCTTTCTGATGGACACTCCAATACCTTGACTTTGTTGTCCTTAAGCCATTTTGCCACAACTTTGGAAGTATGCTTGGAGTCATTGTCCAATTAGAAGACCCATTTGTGACCAAGCTTTAACTTCCCGATTGATGTAGATATATTGAAGCAACATCTCAATACATCATTTTCCTACCTCATGATGCCATCTATTTTGTGAAGTGCATCAGTCCCTCCTGCAGCAAAGCACCCCCACAACATGATGCTGCCAACCCCATGCTTCACAATTGGGATGGTGTTCTTTGGCTTGCAAGCCTCACCCTTTTTCCTCCAAACATAATGGTCATTATGGCCAAACAGTTCTATTTTTGTTTCATCAGACCAGAGGATATTTCTCCAAAAGTACGATCTTTGTCCCCATGTGCAGTTGCAAACCGTAGTCTGGCTATTTTATGGCGGTTTTGGAGTAGTGTCTTCTTCCTTGCTGAGCGGCCTTTCAGGTTATGTCCATGCTGTTTAAAGGCACCGTCAATTTAGTGTATGTAAACTTCTGACCCCCTTGAATTGTGATACAGTGAATTATAAGTTAAATAATTGTTGGAAAAATTACTTGTGTCATGCACAACGTAGATCTCCTAACCGACTTGCCAAAAATATAGTTTGTTAACAAGACATTTGTGGAGTGGTTGAAAAACTAGTTTTAATGACTCCAACCTAAGTGTATGCAGACTTCTGACCTGAACTGTAAAATATGGCGTATCATAAAGAACATACTGTATCATATAGAACATACTGTATCATATAGAAATCGTCATATAGAACATATCATATAGAACATACTCTACCATATAGATGATATTATATAGAACATACTGTATCATATAGAACACATCATATGGAATATACTGTATCATGGGTCGGCAGGTAGCCTAATGGTTTGAGCTTTGGACTAGTAACCGAAAGGTTGCAAGATCGAATCCCCGAGCTGACGAGATAAAAAATCTGTCGTTCTGCCCCAGAACAAAACAGTTAACCCACTGTTCCTAGGTCGTCATTGAAAATAAGAATTTGTTCTTAACTGACTTACCTAGTTAAATAAAGGTTACATTAAAAAAATACCACGTATAAAACACTATATTATAGAACCTACTGTATCATAGAGAACACATCATAAAACACATAATGTAGAACATATAATATAGAACATACTGTATCATATAGAACACATCCTATAGAACACACTGTATTAAATAGAGCACATCATATAGAACATACATACTGTATCATATAGAACACACACATATATAGAACATACTGTATTATATAGAGCATATCATATAGAACATACATACTGTATCATATATCATATAGAACACACTGTATTATATAGAGCATATCATATGAACAAATCATATAGAACACACTATCATATAGAACACATACTGTATCATATAGAACACATCATATAGAACACACTGTATCATATAGAACACACTGCATTATATAGAGCATATCATATAGAACACACTGTATCATATAGAACACATCATATAGAACACACTGTATCATATAGAACACATACTGTATCATATAGAACACATCATATAGAACACACTGTATCATATAGAACACATCATATAGAACACACTGTATCATATAGAGCATATCATATAGAACACACTGTATCATATAGAGCATATCATATAGAACACACTGTATCATATAGAACACATCATATAGAACATACTGTATCATATAGAACACACTGTATCATATAGAACACATCATATAGAACTTACTGTATCATATAGAACACACTGTATTATATAGAGCATATCATATGAACAAATCATATAGAACATACATACTGTATCATATTAACAAATCATATAGAACACACTATCATATAGAACACATCATATAGAACACACTGTATCATATAGAACACACTGTATTATATAGAGCATATCATATAGAACACACTGTATCATATAGAACACATCATATAGAACACATACTGTATCATATAGAACACATACTGTATCATATAGAACACACTGTATTATATAGAGCATATCATATAGAACACACTGTATCATATAAAACACATCATATAGAACACACTGTATCATATTGAACACATACTGTATCATATAGAACACATCATATAGAACATACTGTATCATATAGAACACATACTGTATCATATAGAACACACTGTATTATATAGAGCATATCATATAGAACACACTGTATCATATAGAACACACTGTATCATATAGAACATACTGTATCATATAGAACATATCATATAGAACACACTGTATCATATAGAACACATACTGTATCATATAGAACACATCATATAGAACACACTGTATCATATAGAACACATCATATAGAACATACTGTATCATATAGAACATATCATATAGAACACACTGTATCATATAGAACACATACTGTATCATATAGAACACATCATATAGAACACACTGTATCATATAGAACACATCATATAGAACACACTGTATCATATAGAACACATCATATAGAACACACTGTATCATATAGAGCATATAATATAGAACACACTGTATAATATAGAGCATATCATATATAACATACTGTATCATATAGAACACACTGTATCATATAGAACACATCATATAGAACATACTGTATCATATAGAACACACTGTATTATATAGAGCATATCATATAAAGGTTACATTAAAAAAATACCACGTATAAAACACTATATTATAGAACCTACTGTATCATAGTGAACACATCATAAAACACATAATGTAGAACATATAATATAGAACATACTGTATCATATAGAACACATCCTATAGAACACACTGTATTAAATAGAGCACATCATATAGAACACACTATCATATGAACAAATCATATAGAACACATATATAGAACATACTGTATTATATAGAGCATATCATATAGAACATACATACTGTATCATATAGAACACACACATATATAGAACATACTGTATTATATATATATATAGAGCATATCATATAAACAAATCATATAGAACATACATACTGTATCATATATCATATAGAACACACTGTATTATATAGAGCATATCATATGAACAAATCATATAGAACACACTATCATATAGAACACATACTGTATCATATAGAACACATCATATAGAACACACTGTATCATATAGAACACACTGCATTATATAGAGCATATCATATAGAACACACTGTATCATATAGAACACATCATATAGAACACACTGTATCATATAGAACACATACTGTATCATATAGAACACATCATATAGAACACACTGTATCATATAGAACACATCATATAGAACACACTGTATCATATAGAGCATATCATATAGAACACACTGTATCATATAGAGCATATCATATAGAACACACTGTATCATATAGAACACATCATATAGAACATACTGTATCATATAGAACACACTGTATCATATAGAACACATCATATAGAACTTACTGTATCATATAGAACACACTGTATTATATAGAGCATATCATATGAACAAATCATATAGAACATACATACTGTATCATATTAACAAATCATATAGAACACACTATCATATAGAACACATCATATAGAACACACTGTATCATATAGAACACACTGTATTATATAGAGCATATCATATAGAACACACTGTATCATATAGAACACATCATATAGAACACACTGTATCATATAGAACACATACTGTATCATATAGAACACATCATATAGAACATACTGTATCATATATAACACATACTGTATCATATAGAACACACTGTATTATATAGAGCATATCATATAGAACACACTGTATCATATAGAACACATCATATAGAACACACTGTATCATATTGAACACATACTGTATCATATAGAACACATCATATAGAACATACTGTATCATATAGAACACATACTGTATCATATAGAACACACTGTATTATATAGAGCATATCATATAGAACACACTGTATCATATAGAACACACTGTATCATATAGAACATACTGTATCATATAGAACATATCATATAGAACACACTGTATCATATAGAACACATACTGTATCATATAGAACACATCATATAGAACACACTGTATCATATAGAACACATCATATAGAACATACTGTATCATATAGAACATATCATATAGAACACACTGTATCATATAGAACACATACTGTATCATATAGAACACATCATATAGAACACACTGTATCATATAGAACACATCATATAGAACACACTATCATATAGAGCATATAATATAGAACACACTGTATCATATAGAGCATATCATATAGAACACACTGTATCATATAGAGCATATCATATAGAACACACTGTATCATATAGAACACATCATATAGAACATACTGTATCATATAGAACACACTGTATCATATAGAACACATCATATAGAACTTACTGTATCATATAGAACACACTGTATTATATAGAGCATATCATATGAACAAATCATATAGAACATACATACTGTATCATATTAACAAATCATATAGAACACACTATCATATAGAACACATCATATAGAACACACTGTATCATATAGAACACACTGTATTATATAGAGCATATCATATAGAACACACTGTATCATATAGAACACATCATATAGAACACACTGTATCATATAGAACACATACTGTATCATATAGAACACATCATATAGAACATACTGTATCATATATAACACATACTGTATCATATAGAACACACTGTATTATATAGAGCATATCATATAGAACACACTGTATCATATAGAACACATCATATAGAACACACTGTATCATATTGAACACATACTGTATCATATAGAACACATCATATAGAACATACTGTATCATATAGAACACATACTGTATCATATAGAACACACTGTATTATATAGAGCATATCATATAGAACACACTGTATCATATAGAACACACTGTATCATATAGAACATACTGTATCATATAGAACATATCATATAGAACACACTGTATCATATAGAACACATACTGTATCATATAGAACACATCATATAGAACACACTGTATCATATAGAACACATCATATAGAACATACTGTATCATATAGAACATATCATATAGAACACACTGTATCATATAGAACACATACTGTATCATATAGAACACATCATATAGAACACACTGTATCATATAGAACACATCATATAGAACACACTGTATCATATAGAACACATCATATAGAACACACTATCATATAGAGCATATAATATAGAACACACTGTATCATATAGAGCATATCATATATAACATACTGTATCATATAGAACACACTGTATCATATAGAACACATCATATAGAACATACTGTATCATATAGAACACACTGTATTATATAGAGCATATCATATAGAACATACTGTATCATATAGAACACACTGTATCATATAGAACACATATAGAACACTGTATTATATAAAACACATCATATAGAACACACTTTATTATATAGAGCATATCATATGAACAAATCATATAGAACATACTGTGTCATATAGAACATATTATATAGAACACACTGTATCATATAGAACATGCTGTATCATATTGTAGCATATAGAACATATCATATAGAACATGCTGTATCATATAGAACATGTCATATAGAACATATATAGAACATGCTGTATCATATAGAACATATATAGAACATGCTGTATCATATAGAACATGTCATATAGAACATACTATCATATAGAACATACCATATAGAACATACTGTATCATACAGAACATATCATATAGAACATACTGTATTATAAAGAGCATACTGTATCATATAGAACATACTATATCATATAGAACATATCATATAGAATATAGAACATACTGTATTATAAAGAACATACTGTATCATATAGAACATATCATATTGTAGCATATAGAACATATAGAACATACTGGATCATATAGAACACATCATTTATAACGTATCATATAGAACACATCATATAGATTATAGAACATACTGTATTATAAAGAACATACTGTATCATATAGAACACACTGTATCATATAGAACATATCATATTGTAGCATATAGAACATATAGAACATACTGGATCATATAGAACACATCATTTATAACGTATCATATAGCACATACTGTATTATAAAGAGCATACTGTATCATTTAGAACATACTGTATTATATAGAACATAGAACATACGGTATTATAAAGAACATACTGTATCATATAGAACATATCATGTAGAATATAGAACATACTGTATTATAAAGAACATACTGTATTATAAAGAACATACTGTATCATTTAGAACAATGTATTATATAGAAGAAATCATATAGAACATACTGTATAATATAGAACATATCACATAGAACATACTGTATCATATAGAATATATGATACAGTATGTTCTATATCATTTAGAACATACTGTATTATATAGAACACATCATATAGAACATACTGTATAATTTAGAACATACTGTATTATATAGAACACATCATATAGAACATACTGTATCATATAGAACATACTGTATCATTTAGAACATACTGTATTATATAGAACACATCATATAGAACATACCGTATCATATTGAACATATCATGTAGAACATATCATATAGCCTCTATTATTTTATTATTTTATTATTTTTGTTTGGCATACATTTTTAAGTGAAAAATAGCCAGCGTAATTCTGTTGACATGGACTTGCCCATTGCCAAGAGTATCAGCTCATGTGGTTCAGAATGAAAATAAGCGCGTCAAGAGCATAGAGGTCATTTGGAATCAATTGACTCTTTGGATCTGGTTCTATAACTCTTCTAGCAAACCACATGATGGTACAGAAGGACAGAACAGATGTTGGAGTAGAGATGGTACAGAAGGACAGAACAGATGTTGGAGTAGACAGTAGTAGAGGTGGTATAGAAGGACGGAACAGATGTTGGAGTAGACAGTAGTAGAGATGGGTAGAGATGGTATAGAAGGACGGAACAGATGTTGGAGTAGGCAGTAGTAGAGATGGTATAGAAGGACGGAACAGATGTTGGAGTAGAGGTGGTACAGAAGGACAGAACAGATGTTGGAGTAGACAGTAGTAGAGGTGGTATAGAAGGACGGAACAGATGTTGGAGTAGACAGTAGTAGAGATGGGTAGAGATGGTATAGAAGGACGGAACAGATGTTGGAGTAGGCAGTAGTAGAGATGGTATAGAAGGACGGAACAGATGTTGGAGTAGACAGTAGTAGAGATGGTATAGAAAGACGGAACAGATGTTGGAGTAGACAGTAGTAGAGATGGTATAGAAGGACGGAACAGATGTTGGAGTAGACAGTAGTAGAGATGGTATAGAAGGACGGAACAGATGTTGGAGTAGACAGTAGTAGAGATGGTATAGAAGGACGGAACAGATGTTGGAGTAGACAGTAGTAGAGATGGTATAGAAGGACGGAACAGATGTTGGAGTAGACAGTAGTAGAGATGGTATAGAAGGACGGAACAGATGTTGGAGTAGACAGTAGTAGAGATGGTATAGAAGGACAGAACAGATGTCTGAGTAGAGATGGTATAGAAGGACGGATGTTCTACTGAACGGTGGCTCAGTGGCCATAGGATCTGGTGTGTGTGTGTGTGTGTGTGTGTGTGTGTGTGTGTGTGTGTGTGTGTGTGTGTGGAACCATGGCTGGCAGGGGATATGGAATGGTTAAGCACATGACAGCTTGTGTATGTGGTGTAAAGGCATGGCAGCTGCTGGTTGTATGCCCTGGGTGTCTCAGTAGGGTTGGGAAGCATGTGTGTGTGTGGTGGTAGACCCAGGGTTCCCAGAGGGAGGAAGTTCCTGAGCAACTAGAGGAGAGCAGGAGACATGAGTAGGAGGAACACACTGCTGTGTTTGTTCGTTCACTCTACAGGAATCTGCCCCCCTCCTCCTCCACCACCCCCACCTCCCCTTTAGATGGCAGGGGTGCATTGGGAATCTGTGGGAGAAGGGTTGGGTGGGTGAACTGGGAAGGAAGGGGGAGAGGGTGCTGGGCCGGTTGGGGAGAGGGGACATGTCTTTAGGTAAAGGGGTTGGGATAGGAGCAGGAAGAATGAGCAGGGGCTGGGGGTCAGGAGAAATGTGTTTAGTGGATAAGTCAGGGTGAATAACAAGGGAGGGAGAAAGGGGGAGAATTCTCTGGTGTAATCCCTCTCCAAACACAGGGGCTCCCCAGTCCCAACCCAGGGATCTATAGGAGGCTGTAGAATATATTATATATCAGCGGTCCCCAGCCAGGGATCTATAGGAGGCTGCATCAAATGATCTGGCCTCCACAATCACCTGACCTAAACCCAATTGAGATGGTTTGGGATGAGTTGGACCGCAGAGTGGAGGAAAAGCAGCCAACAAGTGCTCGGCATATGTGGGAACTCCTTGTTGGAAAAGCATTCCAGGTGAAGCTGGTTGAGAGAATGCCAAGAGTGTGCAAAGCTGTCATCAAGGCAAAGGGTGGCTACTTTGAAGAATCTGAAATATAAAATATATTTTGAATTGGTTAACACTTTTTTGGTTACTACATGATTCCATATGTGTTATTTCATGGTTTTGATGTCTTCACTATTATTCTACAATGTAGAAAATAGTACAAATTAAGAAAAACCCTTGAATGAGTAGGTGTTCTAAAACTTTTGACTGGTACTGTATCAAATTGTATTTGTCACATGCGCCGAATACAACAGGAATACAACTGTGAAGTGCTTACTTATACAAGCCCTTATCCAACAGTGCAGTTCAATAAATAGTTAAGAAAATATTTACTAAATAAAGTAAAAGTGACACAGTAGAATTACATAACAATAACGAGGCTATATACAAGGGTCCCGCTACTGAGTAAATGTGCAGGGGTGCAGGTTAGTCAAGGTCATTTGTACATGTAGGTTGCATAGGTGTGTATGTCAACAGGCTAAAGAGCACAGCTGGGGAGAACTGTGTCATGGAGTAGGACCAGAACTGTGTCATGGGGTAGGACCAGAACTGTGTCATGGGGTAGGACCAGAACTGTGTCATGGGGTAGGACCAGAACTGTGTCATGGGGTAGGAACAGAACTGTGTCATGGGGTAGGACCAGAACTGTGTCATGGGGTAGGACCAGAACTGTGTCATGGGGTAGGACCAGAACTGTGTCATGGGGTAGGACCAGAACTGTGTCATGGGGTAGGACCAGAACTGTGTCATGGAGTAGGACCAGAACTGTGTCATGGGGTAGGACCAGAACTGTGTCATGGGGTAGGAACAGAACTGTGTCATGGGGTAGGAACATAACTGTGTCATGGAGTAGGACCAGAACTGTGTCATGGAGTAGGACCAGAACTGTGTCATGGGGTAGGACCAGAACTGTGTCATGGGGTAGGACCAGAACTGTGTCATGGGGTAGGAACAGAACTGTGTCATGGGGTAGGAACAGAACTGTGTCATGGGGTAGGAACAGAACTGTGTCATGGAGTAGGACCAGAACTGTGTCATGGGGTAGGACCAGAACTGTGTCATGGGGTAGATCCTGAACTGTGTCATGGGGTAGATCCTGAACTGTGTCATGGGGTAGATCCTGAACTGTGTCATGGGGTAGATCCTGAACTGTGTCATGGGGTAGATCCAGAACTGTGTCATGGGGTAGATCCAGAACTGTGTCATGGGGTAGATCCTGAACTGTGTCATGGGGTAGATCCTGAACTGTGTCATGGGGTAGATCCTGAAGTTTTCCCTTAATGAAAGATTCCCATGTGTCAAATAGTGTGTTTAAAGTTGGAATGGGTTCCCATTTGTCAGTTTTGATTAACTTGAAGAGAAAGGAGTGAAGGGCTACTTCATACTCTTTCCATAGCCAACATAGTCACATTAAAACACTTTCACACTTATGGTTATTTCACACTCAGAATACTTTAAACACACTGCATCTTGAAACGCATCTTGAAACGCACATAAAGTACTCTGCCTCACACCTATGCAACTTTTTTATGCCAGCACACCTTTGCACTGCTTGAGTAAACAGCAGGGGGGTTAGCTCAGCCACTGAAGTTTAGGGACCAACCAGAAACTGATGTGCGTCCCAAATAGCACCGTATGGACCCTGATGTACTACATGTGCGCTATATAGGAAATAGGGTACCATTTGAGTCAGAGAGAGAATGTGACTGTGGTTAATATCACCGGTCTGTTCTGAGCCTATAAAACAGATCAGCAGTGAGGCCCTACAACACAAAGAGTTCCAGTGTTCAGCTGCACATTAACAGGACCAAACACACTGGCCCAATTTGCTCAGTAACTAACGTCGCAGATGTTGGACCACCGTTTCTAACCAGCTTTTTTTGTGTTGACATAAAAATGTTCTACCTCCCAGGCTGCTCCAGCAGTGTGTCCCAAATGGCACCCTATTCCCTTTATAGTGCACTACTTTTGACCAGGACCATAGGGATGCCATTTGGGACAGCCCAGAAGATGACTGTTCAAAGACTGCGTTGTGCCAAAGGCCCAATGTGTGTCTACAGTCTACTAACCACCTGCACAACTATTGACTAAAAGTCTTGTTGTCCAAGTGTGACAACCTACCTATAATTTTAACTGTTGGCTCAGACTGTTGTAGCTCTCATAGGCTTTAGGTCAACAAGGTTGAGCCACTCAACAGACAATTTTAGGAGCATCTGTTAAGAGCAGCAGCTGGGTTGTTCTACTAATTTGTAGATCATGTGGATGTGTCAGACTCTTCAGTTGTTTTACTGTTAGGAAACCCAGATGGTTTGAAGAGTAGTGGGATCTATAGAGGGACAGGGCTCTGATTGGTGTCTGAGGTTCGATGGAATGGAGCTTTCAAACAGTCAGTCTGGCTCATGCAGGGTTTATGGAGTAGTATGAAGTTGCTACAAGACACTGATCTAAGGTCTGTTTTGTGTTTCTCCTCACTAATGGTTAAAGTTAGAATTTATGGTGGGTAAGCTGATCCTAGATCTGTGACTATGGGCAATATCTACCTAGAGCATTTAAAGGATGCCTGCTGTGTTTATTTGGGCCTGTTAAAACCGTATGAGAGAGCAGCCATTTCTCTTCAGGCCCTATCTTGCTGAGTGAACACAATCTCAAGGCTAACCTTGTCTCTGTATAAGTGGGAGGGTTTCTCTGAAGAAATGAGAGAAATGGAACCACACTGAGTCACAGCTTTACTCTCTGGGTCTTTCAAATGTGGAAACTTCTTCTAGGAATCCTTCTACAGTGTTCATAATAAAGTTGGTGGAAAAGGACTTGAGGGAAGGATGAAAGTTACTGTAGAATGAAGGGATTGGAAGCCTTCACCTGCACGGTAAAGCAACTTTTAAACAACTAGAGTAGAACCATGGTATTTTGAAATGTTTATACAAGATGTTATCACTTTTGTCGTGTGTGTGTGTGTGTGTGTGTGTGTGTGGGTGCGTGCATGTGCGTTGTTTCAACAGCCTGTCAGACAATGTACAGTGCCTTCAGAAAGTATTCATACCCCTTATTCCACATTTTATTACAGCCTGAATTCAGAAAGGATTTAAAAAAATAAATGTATATCACCCATCTCCACACAATACCCCATAATGATAGCTTTAAAAAAGTATTTCAATTTTATGTGGGAATAGTCACTGTATTCTTGCTAACTCCCCAGTCCTTAACGATTACAAGCATACCCATAACATGATTCAGCCACCACTATGCTTGAAAATATGGAGAGTGGTACTCAGTAATGTGTTGTATTGGATTTGCCCCAAACATAACATTTGTATCAGGACAAAAAGTGAATTGCTTTTACTTTTTTTTTCAGTATTACTTTAGTGCCTTGTTGCAAACAGGATGCATCTTTTGGAGTCATTGTATTCTGTACAGGCTTTCTTCCGGTCACTCTGTCAATTAGGTTAGTATTGTGGAGTAACTCCACTGTTGATCCATCTTCAGTTTTTTTCCTATGACAGCCATTAAACTTTTAACTGTTTTAAAACCCCCATTGTCCTCATGGTGAAATCCATTTGTTTGCCTGGCATGGCCTGGCTCTGCCTGGTAGGCTATTTGTTTGTGTGTGTGTGTGTGTGTCACATGCCTGTGGTGTCCTGTGTAGTTTTCTGGCAGGAATGCCCGGCGTCTCCCAGGGCACAGAAGAAAAAGAGGGCATGCCTCTGGGCCGAGGCAGGGATGAGACAACTGAATCATGGGGGGATGAGGGACAGGATGGAGGGAGGATGACTGAGGGGAGGGAGGGAAGAATAAATGACAGTAGGAAGGGGTAAGAGACAATAAGGAGAGAGAGGGAGGAGGAAAGGAAAGAGGAACCATGGTTGAATCAAGCAGGGTAAAGGAGAGAAAGAGAGAAAGCCATGGTTGAGGCGAGCAGGGTAAAGGAGAGAGAGAAAGCCATGGTTGAGGCGAGCAGGGTAAAGGAGAGCGAGAAAGCCATGGTTGAGGCTAGCAGGGTAAAGCAGAGAGAGAGAGAAAGCCATGGTTGAGGCGAGCAGGGTAAAGGAGAGAGAGAGAGAAAGCCATGGTTGAGGCGAGCAGGGTAAAGGAGAGAGAGAGAGAAAGCCATGGTTGAGGCTAGCAGGGTAAAGGAGAGAGAGAAAGCCAAGGCTGAGGCGAGCAGGGTAAAGGAGAGAGAGAGAGAAAGCCATGGTTGAGGCTAGCAGGGTAAAGGAGAGAGAGAAAGCCATGGTTGAGGCTAGCAGGGTAAAGGAGAGAGAGAGAGAGAGAAAGCCATGGTTGAGGCTATCAGGGTAAAGGAGAGCGAGAGAGAAAGCCATGGTTGAGGCGAGCAGGGTAAAGGAGAGAGAGAGAGAGAAAGCCATGGTTGAGGTGAGCAGGGTAAAGGAGAGAGAGCCTCAACCATGGCTTTCTCTCTCTCTCTCTCTCCTTTACCCTGCTCGCCTCAACCATGGCTTTCTCTCTCGCTCTCCTTTACCCTGATAGCCTCAACCATGGCTTTCTCTCTCTCTCCCTCTCTCTCCTTTACCCTGCTCACCTCAACCATGGCTTTCTCTCTCTCTCTCTCTCCTTTACCCTGCTCACCTCAACCATGGCTTTCTCTCTCTCTCTCTCCTTTACCCTGCTCGCCTCAACCATGGCTTTCTCTCTCTCCCTCTCTCTCCTTTACCCTGCTCACCTCAACCATGGCTTTCTCTCTCTCTCTCTCCTTTACCCTGCTCGCCTCAACCAAGGCTTTCTCTCTCTCTCTCCTTTACCCTGATAGCCTCAACCATGGCTTTCTCTCTCTATCAGGGTAAAGGAGAGCGAGAGAGAAAGCCATGGTTGAGGCGAGCAGGGTAAAGGAGAGAGAGAGAGAGAAAGCCATGGTTGAGGTGAGCAGGGTAAAGGAGAGAGAGAGAGAGAGAGAGAGAAAGCCATGGTTGAGGTGAGCAGGGTAAAGGAAAGATAGAGAGAAAGGGGCCAGTGTTGTCTGACTTAGAATAGTCTGGTTATTGTTTGATCCATGAATCAGCAGGTCTAGGACATGGTTGTGCAAGCCACATTTCTCCTCTCTCACCCCCTCTCCTCTCTCTCTCTCTAAAAGGTTGAAAAATATAGCCATTTCAAGTGTTCTATTATCAGCTATATACAGTGTTTTAGCAATGTGCAAATAGCTGTAGTACGATTTGTGGGGGAAGATAAACAGATAGATATTGGCGGTATTTATAGTGTTGTTTGTGCTCCAGTAGTTGCCCTTTCCTCATTGCAACAGGCCATAGATCGTGCTGTTGTGATTGCACATTGTGGTATTTAACCAAACAGATATGGGAATTTATTAGTGTTTGATTTGTTTTCAAATTCTTTGTGGATCTGTGGGAAGTGTGTCTGTAATGTGGTCATACATTTGGTAGGAGGTCAGGAAGTGCAGCTCAGTTTCCACCTCATTTTGTGGACAGTGGACACATATCCTGTCTTCTCTTGAGCCAGGTCTGCCTACGGCGACCTCTCTCAAGAGCAAGGCTATGCTCACTGAGTCTGTACATCAAGGATTTTTTAATTGTGTGTCAGTCACAGTGGTCAGGTATTCTGCCACTGTGTACTGTCTGTTTAGGGCCAAATAGCATTCATGTTTTCTTTGTTATTTTAGTTGACCCTTTCCAGTTTGTAAAATAGTTGTCTTTTTGTTTTCTCATGATTTGGTTGGGTGTAATTATGTTGCTGTCCTGGGGCTCTGTGGGGTCTGTTTGTTTTTGTGAGCCCTAGAACTGAGCCCCAAAACCAGATGGCTGAGGGGACTGTTCTCTAGGTTCATCTCTCTGTAGGTGATGGCTTTGTTATGGAAGGTTTGGGACTTTCTTCCTGGTTGTAGAATTTAACGACTTTTCTGGATTTTGATAACAAGGGGGCATAGAGTCCTAATTCTGTACACAAAGTATATTTTTTGTATATTCTCCATGTAGAGTCTCAATTGGGTGTTTTTCCTATTTTGTGAATTATTGGTTGGTGAGCGGACCCCAGACCTCACAACCATAAAGGGCAATGGGTTCTATAACTGATTGAAGTCATTTTTTTGCCAGTTCCTAATTGGGATGTTGAGTTTTATGTTCCTTGTGATGGCATAGAAGAAGGCCCTTCTTGCCTTGTCTCTTAGATCGTTCACAGTTACCTGTGGTGTTGAGGTAGGTATAATTCTTTGTGTGCTCTAGGGCAACGGTGTCTCGATATAATTTGTGTTTGTGGTCCTGGCCACTGGACCTTCTTTGGAACACCATTATTTTTGTCTTACTGAGATTTACTTTCAGGGCCCAGGTCTGACAGAATCTGTACAGAAGATCTAGGTGCTGCTGTAGGTCCTCCTTGGTTGGGGACAGAAGCACCAGATCATCTGCAAACAGTAGACATGTGATTTCCGAGTCCAGTAGGGTGAGGCCAGATGCTGAGGACTGCTCTTGTGCCCTTGCCAATTCATTGATATACACTGAGTGTACAAAACATGACAGACTGAGCAGGTGAAAGCTATTATCCCTTATTGAGGTCAGTGTAGATGAAGGGGAAGAGACAGGTTATTGAAGGATTTTAATCCTTGAGACAATTGAGACATGGATTGTGTATGTGTGTCATTCAGAGGGTGAATGGACAAGACAAAATATTTAAGTGCCTTTGAATGGGGTATGGTAGTAGGTGCCAGGCGCACTGGTTTGAATGTGTCAAGAACTGCAACGCTGCTGGGTTTTTGACACTCAACAGTTTCCTGTGTGTACCAACACAGTTTTTACAAAAACAAATAAACAGGATGATGAACAAAAAATAATCAACTCAAAAGATAACCCAACTCAGTAATTACATTGGATGAGCAACAAGACAAAATACAAACTCTCCAACCCAAAAAGGCCTGTGGTGTTGATGGTAACCTAAATTAAATAGGAAAATATACAGACCACAAATTCCAAACAAAAGTTGAGACAAATTTGATCCCAATAATGACAGTGCAGTTGATACAGATTCCAATCTCGGAATAATCCTTTGCAGTATCATCAACAGCATCCTCCAACATTTCCTCATTGGGGTGACCAGACCTTGGTTCAAATATTGGAGAAGATGCCAGAGCTGAGGATAATGTTGAAGAGTTTAAGAATAGCCCATTTGAATTTGTGGTCTCTATTTTCTCATTTTGTTTAGGTTACCATCAACACCACAGGACTTTTGGGGTTGGAGGGTTTGTATTTTGTCCTGTAACTCATTCAATGTAACTAGAGAAACCAGTTTGTTTTCGTAGTCTTTAATAACTGATTCTAAGTTTAGTAAATTATCATTTATATGCTTTTGTTCTTGGTTCTTTGTTATGTGGCTGAAAGGGTTGGAGAAGGGGTTTATCCGTACATCTCCATTTTGGATAGGTAGCACTTCGTAGTTTTTTTTCTTCACATGAGTGATTTGATTCTATGGATTCTTCAGTCACATTGAGCTGTTATCTGTCATGCTGGTCCTTCTTTTTTCATAGTGTATTTCTGGACTGTTCTAGTGCTTCACCATAATGAAGGACTAAGCTATGTTTTTCTGGGTAGTTTGTTGGATAGTTTTCTCAATTTTTTGTTTGATGCATTCTTCATCAAACCATTTTTAATTGTTGTTAGTTTTCTTAGGTTTTCTGCTGAATATTTAAATGTGATATGTTAAATATACTGTTCAGGCTTCCTACTGCTAAGTTTACTCCTTCACTATAGCAGGGAAACATTTTGTCCAGGAAGTTGTCTAGGAGGGATTGGATTTGTTGTTGGCCAATAGTTTTTTGGTGGGTTGTGATTTTGCTGTGGTCTGATAGGTGTGTCAGTTGCTTGGCCGTGAACGCTCTGAGTCTCTGGGTTATGGTCAGTGATAAAGTAGTCTCCAGCACTACTGCCAAAAGATGAGCTATAGTCTGGTGTACCTACTGTATGAGTCCTATTGAAGCCTACCATTGACTATGTACAGACCCAGCGTGTGACAGCTGCTGGAATTGTGACCCTCATTTTAGCATCGTATGAAATTACAGTAGGCTACCGGTAGCCTGTATCAATTACGGTTTTCAGACATAATGGAATGTGGCCCCTTGAAAGCGCCTCAGCTACGGCATGTTTGTTTGTCTGTCTGTTCTGTTTTGTTTTTTTAAATGCCGACACAAAACCTTCTCTTGTGATATTAACTGACATTTTACTTGTCTGTAAAGAACTTCTGAAGCAGGATTTAAGTCCATCACTAGGCAACCAGAACGGTCAATCAAAATATCTTAAGCTGACCACTATCTCCTAAAAGAAACATAGGCATGGCAGTTCAAGCATAGCCAATATGCAGTGATATTGCTACAGAACTTGTTTTAATTGGTTAATGTTGCATAGGCTTATGTTTTTTTAAGTTATGTAAAAATTTAAAAAAAATCTGAGTGGTTGACCTCAGCTTGCATGTTTTAGCTCTCCTCTTGGGGCTGCTCGTCTGTGGGGCTGAGTGGGTGTGATTCGACTCGCTCAGGATGGTGGGTTCGTCACCACAATTGAGCTTCTCCTGCTGTTCTCTCTCTTTAATCCTGTGAAAGTCCTGCTGAAACGGTATGAGGTTTCCCTGCACCATAACTGTTCCAGACGTGTACATGTTGAAACAGGCTGTCTCGGTGTCCTCAATGTCCAGTATTCTGAGTTTCCACCCTGAATTAATACCCTCTCTCCTGACAGAGGGGTAGTGTGTTCTTATGGCCCTGTGCCGTGCCAGGGGACTGGTCGGTGTGGAAGATGAGGTTGTTTAGCAAATAGTGTCTCTGGATATTCCTTGTGGAGCTTCTATTTGTACTTTTTACATACAGGATAATTTTAACATTCTGGGGTGAACTGTACTTTGATTGCCTCTGCATAGGGATGTGGCCTCTGCATAGGAGTGTGAGGCCTGTTAATTTGGGTTGAGGAGGCTGTGGTGCTCTGCTGCCATTGTTGTATTCAAGGAAATTCACACCTCTCACTTCACACCTCCGTGTAAATTGAATTTGCTGCCGGGACATCTGTCCTAACTAAGCATTTGAGCCTTCATATAGTAAAATACCGTATCTTATAGTAAAATCTCTAGAGATTATTGTAACATCGTTCAATTAATTCTCGGCCTGGGAAGTAGCTACAGATTGGAAATCTACTCAAATAGTTGTAGGTTGGGCGGTATTTAGGTTTTTGCTGTGCTTTTTCTGCTCGTTGCTGGGTAGTCCTTGGCAGTCTTTACCTGCTGGTTGTTGTGTTGCTGGGTAGTCCATGGCTGTCTTTACCTACTGGTTGTTGTGCTGCTGGGTAGTCCTTGGCAGTCTTTACCTCCTGGTTGCTGGGTAGTCCTTGGCAGTCTTTACCTGCTGGTTGTTGTGTTGCTGGGTAGTCCTTGGCAGTCTTTACCTACTGGTTGTTGTGTTGCTGGGTAGTCCTTGGCAGTCTTTACCTCCTGGTTGTTGTGTTGCTGGTTAGTCCTTGGCAGTCTTTACCTCCTGATTGTTGTGTTGCTGGGTAGTCCTTGGCAGTCGTTACCTGCTGGTTGTTGTGTTGCTGGGTAGTCCTTGGCAGTCGTTACCTGCTGGTTGTTGTGTTGCTGGGTAGTCCTTGGCAGTCTTTACCTCCTGGTTGTTGTTTTGCTGGGTAGTCCTTAGCCGTCTTTACCTGCTGGTTGTTGTGTTGCTGGGTAGTCCTTGGCAGTCTTTGCCTCCTGGTTGCAGGGTAGTCCTTGGCAGTCTTTACCTCCTGGTTGCTGGGTAGTCCTTGGCAGTCTTTACCTGCTGGTTGTTGTGTTGCTGGGTAGTCCTTGGCAGTCTTTACCTGCTGGTTGTTGTGTTGCTAGGTAGTCCTTGGCAGTCTTTACCTCATGGTTGCTGGGTAGTCCTTGGCAGTCTTTACCTCCTGGTTGCTGGGTAGTCCTTGGCAGTCTTTACCTGCTGGTTGTTGTGTTGCTGGGTAGTCCTTGGCAGTCTTTACCTGCTGGTTGTTGTGTTGCTAGGTAGTCCTTGGCAGTCTTTACCTACTGGTTGTTGTGTTGCTGGGTAGTCCTTGGCAGTCGTTACCTGCTGGTTGTTGTGTTGCTGGGTAGTCCTTGGCAGTCGTTACCTGCTGGTTGTTGTGTTGCTGGGTAGTCCTTGGCAGTCTTTACCTCCTGGTTGTTGGGTAGTCCTTAGCCGTCTTTACCTGCTGGTTGTTGTGTTGCTGGTTGGTCCTTGGCAGTCTTTACCTCCTGGTTTCTGGGTAGTCCTTGGCAGTCTTTACCTCCTGGTTGCTGGGTAGTCCTTTGCAGTCTTTACCTGCTGGTTGTTGTGTTGCTGTAGGTCCTTGGCAGTCTTTACCTCCTGGTTGTTGTGTTGCTGGGTAGTCCTTGGCAGTCTTTACCTGCTGGTTGTTGTGTTGCTGGGTAGTCATTGGCAGTCTTTACCTGCTGGTTGTTGTGTTGCTGGGTAGTCCTTGGCAGTCTTTACCTGCTGGTTGTTGTGTTGCTGGGTAGCCCTTGGCAGTCTTTACCTGCTGGTTGTTGTGTTGCTGGGTAGTCCTTGGCAGTCTTTACCTGCTGGTTGTTGTGTTGCTGGGTAGTCCTTGGCAGTCTTTACCTCCTGGTTGTTGGGTAGTCCTTAGCCGTCTTTACCTGCTGGTTGTTGTGTTGCTGGGTGGTCCTTGGCAGTCTTTACCTCCTGGTTGCTGGGTAGTCCTTGGCTGTCTTTACCTACTGGTTGTTGTGTTGCTGGGTAGTCCTTGGCAGTCTTTACCTACTGGTTGTTGTGCTGCTGGGTAGTCCTTGGCAGTCTTTACCTCCTGGTTGCTGGGTAGTCCTTGGCAGTCTTTACCTGCTGGTTGTTGTGTTGCTGGGTAGTCCTTGGCAGTCTTTACCTACTGGTTGTTGTGTTGCTGGGTAGTCCTTGGCAGTCTTTACCTCCTGGTTGTTGTGTTGCTGGTTAGTCCTTGGCAGTCTTTACCTCCTGATTGTTGTGTTGCTGGGTAGTCCTTGGCAGTCGTTACCTGCTGGTTGTTGTGTTGCTGGGTAGTCCTTGGCAGTCGTTACCTGCTGGTTGTTGTGTTGCTGGGTAGTCCTTGGCAGTCTTTACCTCCTGGTTGTTGTTTTGCTGGGTAGTCCTTAGCCGTCTTTACCTGCTGGTTGTTGTGTTGCTGGGTAGTCCTTGGCAGTCTTTGCCTCCTGGTTGCAGGGTAGTCCTTGGCAGTCTTTACCTCCTGGTTGCTGGGTAGTCCTTGGCAGTCTTTACCTGCTGGTTGTTGTGTTGCTGGGTAGTCCTTGGCAGTCTTTACCTCATGGTTGCTGGGTAGTCCTTGGCAGTCTTTACCTCCTGGTTGCTGGGTAGTCCTTGGCAGTCTTTACCTGCTGGTTGTTGTGTTGCTGGGTAGTCCTTGGCAGTCTTTACCTGCTGGTTGTTGTGTTGCTAGGTAGTCCTTGGCAGTCTTTACCTACTGGTTGTTGTGTTGCTGGGTAGTCCTTGGCAGTCGTTACCTGCTGGTTGTTGTGTTGCTGGGTAGTCCTTGGCAGTCGTTACCTGCTGGTTGTTGTGTTGCTGGGTAGTCCTTGGCAGTCTTTACCTCCTGGTTGTTGGGTAGTCCTTAGCCGTCTTTACCTGCTGGTTGTTGTGTTGCTGGTTGGTCCTTGGCAGTCTTTACCTCCTGGTTTCTGGGTAGTCCTTGGCAGTCTTTACCTCCTGGTTGCTGGGTAGTCCTTTGCAGTCTTTACCTGCTGGTTGTTGTGTTGCTGTAGGTCCTTGGCAGTCTTTACCTCCTGGTTGTTGTGTTGCTGGGTAGTCCTTGGCAGTCTTTACCTGCTGGTTGTTGTGTTGCTGGGTAGTCATTGGCAGTCTTTACCTGCTGGTTGTTGTGTTGCTGGGTAGTCCTTGGCAGTCTTTACCTGCTGGTTGTTGTGTTGCTGGGTAGCCCTTGGCAGTCTTTACCTGCTGGTTGTTGTGTTGCTGGGTAGTCCTTGGCAGTCTTTACCTGCTGGTTGTTGTGTTGCTGGGTAGTCCTTGGCAGTCTTTACCTCCTGGTTGTTGGGTAGTCCTTAGCCGTCTTTACCTGCTGGTTGTTGTGTTGCTGGGTGGTCCTTGGCAGTCTTTACCTCCTGGTTGCTGGGTAGTCCTTGGCAGTCTTTACCTCCTGGTTGCTGGGTAGTCCTTGGCAGTCTTTACCTGCTGGTTGTTGTGTTGCTGGGTAGTCCTTGGCAGTCTTTACCTGCTGGTTGTTGTGTTGCTGGGTAGTCCTTGGCAGTCTTTACCTACTGGTTGTTGTGTTGCTGGGTAGTCCTTGGCAGTCGTTACCTGCTGGTTGTTGTGTTGCTGGGTAGTCCTTGGCAGTCGTTGCCTGCTGGTTGTTGTGTTGCTGGGTAGTCCTTGGCAGTCTTTACCTACTGGTTGTTGTGTTGCTGGGTAGTCCTTGGCAGTCGTTACCTGCTGGTTGTTGTGTTGCTGGGTAGTCCTTGGCAGTCGTTACCTGCTGGTTGTTGTGTTGCTGGGTAGTCCTTGGCAGTCTTTACCTCCTGGTTGTTGTGTTGCTGGGTAGTCCTTGGCAGTCTTTACCTGCTGGTTGTTGTGTTGCTGGGTAGTCCTTGGCAGTCTTTACCTGCTGGTTGTTGTGTTGCTGGGTAGTCCTCGGCAGTCTTTAGCAGTAAAAATCCTTTCCAGGTGTTTCTGTCCAAATTCAGGTTGCACGTTTGAGTTCCGTTACGTCTGTGTCTGTCTGTCTATGGCTGTGTCCTCAAGACCTTTATATTGAGTTCCTTTAACACCATCTCTCTTTCTCTGTGTTTGTGTCCTTAAGACCTTTATATTCACAGATGGGGAGGATCAGGAGCTGAGGAGGAGAGCAGGTAAGACAATACACTCTTCCAAAGGTGGACAATGGAAGTACAAATAGGAGAGCAATTATTGTGTCACTGTAACTTTGTGATTGATGTTCTTAGAGAGGCTCATAATATGTTATCAGGAATATGTGTATTTGATACTCCATTATAACTGTCTCAACACCCTTTCTTATTCTCTCTGTCAGGGGCTAACATCATCAACACCAACTGTTCAGCAGCACACACACGGCAGGCCCTGTGCTGTAAGATGTCTGTGGAATACGACAAGTTCATCGAGTCACAGAGGAAGTGAGTGTTCAGTCACACTTTACCTTACTGCCTGTGTAACCGGTGGGATTTGAACACAGGTCTCCCACGGGAGAAACCCAGGTCTTGACCATAACACCAAGAGGAAATTGGTGACACTGATTTTGATCTCGCAGGCGAGGCTACCTCATCACGTGATCATGAGTAGCCATGTCTGCTACACCTGTTATTTCCCATCACATTACATGCTAAGAACTTAACTATAGATTAAGTTATTTATTATAATTGGCCAATAAGAAGCCAATTCAGAGGAAGTTCATGTTTACGAAGTCCCACTTGCTCTGTGTTTAAACCCCATTGCAGTCAAAACATGACATGTATTTCCATACTATGAGGTTGGAATAATACTGTTGAATTGTAAAATGATGAGTTGTTTGAAAAGACCACCTGAAGTTTCAGCTTGTTTTGGAGAGATGGAGTTTTGGCCTGATTGGTGACATTCCAGGCAGTAGATTAGTTAAAGAACAAATTCTTGTTTTCAATGACGGCCTAGGAACAGTGCCTTGTTCAGGGGCAGAACGACAGATTTTTACCTTGTCAGCTCGGGGATTCGATCAAGCAACCTTTCGGTTACTGGCCCAATGCTCTAACCACTAGGCTACCTGCCGCCAATAACAACTTCAGTTTTCCTCTCCCCACTCTGACCACTTCCAGACAGTCCTAGAAACATTCTTGCTTGAGAAATGGCTCCTTGGTAAGAAGCTATTCTTGTTTCCTTTTGACGATTTGAATTGAGAACAATCACAGTAAGATTTAATATTGGGAAACGGCTGCATTGGACCTTCAACCCTGCTGCCTTTGTCAAGAGTACTGAGCCCCCCCCCCAGTTTCAGGAGACTGTAAAGAAATACGTCTCTTTCTTTAATGCTGAGAAAAGGCCTATTTTCAGTTTGGACACACCTACTCATTCCAGGGTTTTTCTTTATTTCGACTATTTTCTACATTATAGAATAATAGTGAAGACATCAAACTATGAATTAACACATATGGAATAATGTAGTAACTAAAAAAATGTTAAGCAAATCAAAATGTATTTCTTCAAAGTATCCACCCTTTGCCTTGATGACAGCTTTGCCCACTCTTGGCATTCTCTCAACCAGCTTTATGAGGTAGTCACCTGGAATTCATTTCAATTAACAGGTGTGCCTTGATAAAAGTTAATATGTGGATTTTCTTTACTTCTCAATGCATTTGAGCCAATCAGTTGTGTTGTGACGAGGTAGGGTTGGAATAAAGACGATAGCCCTATTTGGTAAAAGACCAAGTCCATATTATGGCAAGAACAGCTCAAACAAGCAAAGAGAAATTACAGTCCATCATTACTTTAAGACATGAAGGTCAGTCAATCTGCAAAATTTGAACAAATTTGAAAGTTTCTTCAAGTGCAAACACAAAAACCATCAAGCACTATGATGAAACTGGCTCTCATGAGGACTGCCACAGGAAAGGGAGACCCAGAGTTACCTCTGCTGCAGAGGATAAGTTCATTAGAGTTACCAGCCTCAGAAATTGCAGCCCAAATAAATGCTTCACAGAGTTCAAGCAACAGACACATCTCAACATCAACTGTTCAGAGGAGAGTGTGAATCAGGCCTTCGTGATTGAATTGCTGCAAAGAAACCACTACTAAAGGACACCAATAATAAGAAGAGACTTGGGCCAACAAACATGAGTAATGGACATTAGACTGGTGGAAATCTGTCCTTTGGTCTGATGAGTCCAAATATGAGAATTTTGGTTCTAACCACTGTGTCTTTGTGAGACGCTGAGTACGGATGATCTCCACGTGTGGTTCCCATCATGAAATCATGAAGCATGGAGGAGGTGGTGTGATGGTGTGGGGTTGCTTTGCTGGTGACACTGTCTGTGATTGTATTAAGAATTCAAAACACACTTAACCAGCATGGCTACCACAGCATTCTGCAGCGACACGCCATTCCATCTGGTTTGCGCTTAGTGGGACTATAATTTGTTTTTCAACAGGACAATGACCCAACACACCTCCAGGCTGTGAAGAGCTATTTGACCAAGAAGGAGAGTGATGGAGTGCTGCATCAGATGACCTGGCCTCCACAATAACCTGACCTCAACCCAATTGAGATGGTTTGGGATGAGTTGGACTGCAGAGTGAAGGAAAAGCAGCCAAGTGCTCAGCATATCAAATCAAATGTGGGAACTCCAAGACTGTTGGAAAAGCATTAAAGGTAAAGCTGGTTGAGAGAATGCCGAGAGTGTCCAAAGCTGTCAAAGGCAAAGGATGGCTGGCTACTTTGAAGAATCTCAAATATAAAATATATTTTTATTTAACACTTTTTTGGTTACTACATGATTTCAATTATGTTATTTAATAGGGTTTGTCTTCACTATTTCTAAACTGTACAAAATAGCAAAACTAAAGAAAAACCCTTGAATGAGTTGGTGTTTCCAAACCTTTGACTGGTACTGTATATAGAAAAGTATGTGGACACCCCTGCAAATTAGTTGATTTGGATATTTCAGCCAGATCCGTTGCTGACAGGTGTATAAAATAGAGCACACAGCCATGCAATCTCCATTGACAAACATTGGCAGTAGAATGGCCATACTGAGGAGCTCAGTGATTTTCAACATGGCACCATCATAGGATGCCACCTTTCTAACAAGTCAGTTCGTCAAATTTCTGCCCTGCTAGAGCTTCCCCGGTCAACTGTACGTGCTGTTATTGTGAAGTGGAAACGTCTAGGAGCAACAACGGATCAGCCGCAAAGTGGTAGGCCACACAAGCTCACAGAACAGGACTGCCAAGTGCTGTAGTGCTTAATGCATAACATTTGTCTGTCCTCGGTTGCAACACTCTACTGTGTTCCAAACTGCTTCTGGAAGCAGCGTCAGCACAATAATTGTTTGTTAGCAGCTTCATGAAATGGGTTTCAATGGCCGAGCAGCTGCACACAAGCCTAAGTTCACCATGCGCAATGCCAAGCGTCGGCTGGAGTGATGTAAAGCTTGACGCCATTGGATTCTGGAGCAGTGGAAACTGGGTTTAGCGGATGACAGGAGAACACTACCTGCCCCAATGCATATTGCCAACTGTAGAGTTTGGTGGAGGAGGAATAATGGTCTGGGGGCTGTTTTTCATGGTTTGGACTAGGCCCCTTAGTTCCAGTGAAGGGAAATGTTAACGCTATAGCATACAATGACATTCTGTGCTGTTCTAGACTTCCAACTTTGTGACAACAGTTTGGGGAAGGCCCTTTCCTGTTTCAGCATGACAATGCAATGCGAGGTCCATACAAATAGGTGTGGAAGAACTTTACCCGCACAGAGCCCTGACCTCAACCCCGTCAAACACCTTTAGGATGAATTGTAACACCGACTGTGAGCCAGGCCCAATCGCCCAACATCCGTGCTCTAATGATCTTTTGGCTGAATGGAAGTCCCCGCAGCAATGTTTTACAATCTAATGGAAAGCCTTCCCAGAAGAGTGGAGGCTGTTATAGAAGCAAAGGGGGGACTAACCATATTAATGCCCATGATTTTGCAATGAGATGTTCGACAAACAGGTGTCCACATACTTTTGGTCATGTAGTGTATATCTTAGATTCTCTGTGTGGTTGGTTAAGGAGGTCAACAGATTAATAGGACTATATGTCTCCACATACCTCTGCTAATCACAGGCATTATTTGAAAAGATGGACACATTTCTTCCAGTCCCATGTCCTGTATTTGTTACTTGATGAACACCATCAACAACTTCTCAGTAACACTTGTATAACTGTTTATGTAATAGCTTGCATCTACCCCCCCCAGGTGGTTCTGCCATATGGATGATGATAACTATGTGATTGTACCCAGTCTGCTGAAGCTGCTGTCCTCCTACCACCATACGCAGGATGTTTATCTGGGCCGGCCCAGCCTCGACCACCCCATAGAGGCCGCAGAGAGGGTCAAGAGTGACGGATCTGTGAGTACATCCAGTGTCAGTCTGTTTGTCTCTTTCTCCATCCCTCCATCTGTCGTTCTGTCTATACCTCCCTTCCTGTCTCTCTCTAACCTTCTCTTGTTCTCTCTGACCCTTGTTTTCTTCTCCCAGGTGTCAGTGAAGTTCTGGTTTGCTACAGGAGGAGCAGGGTTCTGTATCAGTCGTGGTCTGGCCCTCAAGATGAGTCCATGGGCTAGGTGAGTTTTAACAGTTCAACGTTTTTCAATGTTCTTCAGATGCACATATTATTGTGGCTGTTCAAGGTTAATTAAATGTAAAGGCAAAAATGTAGATTTCTGCCTAAATAGACACACCCAAAAGTAACTGATTTTAAGGAGCAGTTAAATAAGGACATGCATTGAACTTGGTATCACATCTGATAAGGACATGGTCAGAACATAGGAATGGCACAGTTCAGATCACAGAAGATCAAGCACACACAAAGTAACTGTTTTTTTTAGTGTTTTTTAATGTGATCTTTCATGGACAAGCTGTAAGTAGATGATTGATGAATAGAGTTGGAAACTCATCAGATGCCTTCCACAACAAGTCAAACACTTCTGGGAAACAAATGTGATTTATAGAAACAACAGCTCTAACTTTACAGATGTTTTAGTAAGAGGTATAAAAACACAATTTCTACAATATCAACTTCTTCCAAACATTGTGGTGGTGTCAGGGAACATCCAAGTGTCCTTTCAACCTCCCAAACATCATCATCTTCTCTATGGGGAATAAAATGCAGGAATATAATAGGATCAATATTGCACTTGACAAATTTTACAAAACTGCATTATTCTAATATAAAAGCAATATACTAAAAGATAACACCCAGCCTAAACTGTGTTACACATTCCCTGCTGGTGACTTGTGGCATCTCAGAGACTAACTCTAAATGTCTAACTTCTCCAGTAGGCTCCCCTCCCCACTGGACATAGCTGGCCAGGGGGATTGTAGACTGGCCCTTCACAACTGGCCAGGTGAGTGCAGCAAGCTCACCTCTGTCCACAAAGCATTTCTGAGTAGGAGTGCTGATCTTTTTAGATCATAATGAATAAGATTATTTGGACGTTGTCTGGAAAGTGCCTCAGACAGAGGTGTGAAACACATGCAGACACAATGCAAATAGTGGGGAGGGAGGCATCAGCCATCAATAATGTGGTGTTTTTGTTCACTCTGTTTGGGTGGGCCTGGCAGGGACTGGCTCCCCAGTGGGTGGGCACAGTACTCCCCTGCCTCCTAGTGGAAAACTCATTTGAATTATATTGCACAAACAGGACACAGTTACAAAGGCCTATACAAAACAACAATACTGTTATGTAAAAGCCATATACTAGCATATAGAAAGCAAACAGTGGGACACAGGTAGCCTACCTTTAGAAACAAAGTAACAAAGGCCATGAGAATTTGGTTACACAGAATATATACAACTTTTAGCAGCCTAGAAGGCCAGCATCCCGGAGTCGCCTCTTGTTGGCATTGAGACTGGTGTTTTGTGGGTACTATTTATGAAGCTGCCAGTTGAGGACTTGTGAGGCATACGTTTCTCAAATTAGACAGTCTAATGTACTTGTCCTCTTGCTCAGTTGTGCACTGGGGCCTCCCATTCCTCTTTCTATTCTGGTTTGGGCCAGTTTGCGCTGTTCCGTGAAGGGAGTAGTACACAGTGTTGTACGAGATTTTCAGTTTCTTGGCAATTTCTTGCATGGAATAGCCTTCCTTTCTCAGAACAAGAATAGACTGATGAGTTTCAGAAGAAATGTCTTTGTTTCTGACCATTTTGAGCCTGTACTCGAACCCACAAATGCTGATGCTCCAGATACTCAACTAGTCTAAAGAAGGCAAGTTTTATTGCTTCTTTAATCATAACAACAGTTTTCAGCTGTGCTAACATAATTGCAAAAGGGTTTTCTAATGATCAATTAGCCTTTTAAAATTATAAACTTGGATTAGCTAACACAACATGCCGTTGGAACACAGGAGTGATGGTTGCTGATAATGGGCCTCTGTACGCCTATGTAGATATTCCATTAAAAAATCTGCCATTTCCAGCTACAATAGTCATTTTGTGGCGGCAGGTAGCCTAGTGGTTAGAGCGTTGGACTTGTAACCGAAAGGTCGCAAGATGGAATCCCCGAGCTGACAAGGTAAAAATCTGTCGTTCTGCCCCTGAACAAGGCAGTTAACCCACTGTTCCTAGACCGTCATTGAAAATAAGAATTTGTTCTTAACTGACTTGCCCAGTTAAATAAAGGTAAAATAAAAAATTATAAAAATTTACAAAATCAGCAATGTGTACACTGTATTTCTGACCAATTTGAAGTTATTTTAATGGACAAAAAAATTGCTTTTCTTTCAAAAACAAGGACATTTCTAAGTGACCCCAAACTTTTGAGCGGTAGTGTATATAAAATATGTAAGTACTTTGGAATGATAGACAGAATATAGGATACACAGGACTGGACACAGCTATACTGTAAATACAAAGAACAAGACCACAACTATATAAAGCATACTAAATACATATAGTATAGAAAGTTTACAAAATAATCTACCTACAGATATAAAACGGACTCCAATCCTTCTACCTTTTTTTCTGCCGAGTCAGTCATCTTGGTCCAGGTCGCCCTCAGCATCTGTGTCTGACTCTCAAAACATTTCCTCCAAAGCAACTTTCTTGGTATACCTGGTTTTGTCATATTTTTACCCCCCTGTTGGGTAGTTTCCAACTGTTGCATTCATTAGAATTGTTGTTAAAACCGTTGCTACATATACTGTAGAGATACAGTACACATGAAAAGACCTCGGGAATCGATAGAACATCACTCAGAGATACACAAATACGAGAACATTCAAAATGGGGGAATCTTTCCTTTAAGCTATAATGCCAAACTGTTTTGAGCAGTTCACTCTACCTCTTCTTCTCTCTCCTTTCTTTTCCTCTCATCCTCTCCCCTCCTCCTCCCCCCAGTCTGGGCAACTTCATCAGCACGGCGGAGAAGATCCGTCTCCCTGACGACTGCACCATGGGTTACATCATCGAGGCGCTGTTGGAGGTGACACTGACACACACACACCTCTTCCACTCTCACCTGGAGAACCTGCAGAGGCTTCCCACAGACACCGTGCTGGAGCAGGTAGGGGTGGGGAGGAGAGAAATAGAGGGAGACTGAGAGAGAAAGAAATACAACAGATCCCAATTGATTTCAGCTATCAAAGAAAAATTGTGTGTCTGTGTCTAGGTCACTTTGAGCTACGGAGGTTTGGAGAACAGGAGGAATGTGATCAGCATTGGAGGAGCCTTCTCTCTGGTGGAGGACCCGTCACGGTAAACAGACAAACATTCTCCCAACATCCATCCAACATTTACCCAACATTGTCAGGCACTAGAAAATTACATGACACTGGTTTGCTTAACCTCTGCTGAATTGTGAGTGACATGTAAATGGTTATCCCCTCTCTCTCCACCAACACTTTTCTTTGTCTTACCATTTCCCTCTCTCCCCCCCTCCGTATCCCCTCTCTCTACTTCCATCTGGCCTCTCTCGCTCTTTCTCCCTCCCCTCAATCTCTTTCTGCCTCCATCTCTCCTCTCTCCCTCCGTCTGCCCTCTCGGTCTCTCTCTCTAGGTTTAAGACTGTCCACTGCCTCCTCTACCCAGAAACTGACTGGTGTCCTAGTTTGGGTCACCATTGATGACCACTACAGTACAGCATATCTACAATACTTCCTACCGGCCTGGTTGACTGGTGTCCTAGTATGGGTCACCATTGATGACCACTACAGTACAGCATATCTACAATACTTCCTACCGGCCTGGTTGACTGGTGTCCCTGTGTATGCTAGCAATATCATTGCCATGGCAAAATTATGACAAGGCCAAACAGGTTCACTGGCACCCAGGCTAACCCTACAGAACCACTTCACTCAGATCAAATGGCTAGACGTCTGTGGGTCTTTGAGAGGACATGAGGCGAGAGAAGATGAGGATCGCTTTGGTCATGGTGGGATGATGAAGAAACACCCCACTACTCTTTATTATCACTAGTGTACCCTCCAGTCAACACAGGAAGTTGCCACTGTTGGCTGTTGGCATAGCGATGATTCACCACTCATTGCTTTTGTTGTAGCTTTGAATCCCAAAAATACTATTGTGGTCCAGATATACAGTGGGGCAAAAAAGTATTTAGTCAGCCACCAATTGTGCAAGTTCTCCCACTTAAAAAGATGAGAGAGGCCTGTAATTTTCATCATAGGTACACTTCAACTATGACAGACAAAATTAGAAACAAAATCCAGAAAATCACATTGTAGGATTTTTAATGAATTTATTTGCAAATTATGGTGGAAAATAAGTATTTGGTCACCTACAAACAAGCAAGATTTCTGGCTCTCACAGACATGTAACTTCTTCTTGAAGAGGCTCCTCTGTCCTCCACTCGTTATCTGTATTAATGGCACCTGTTTGAACTTATCAGTATAAAAGACATCTGTCCACAACCTCAAACAGTCACACTCCAAACTCCACTATGGCCAAGACCAAAGACCTGTCAAAGGACACCAGAAACAAAATTGTAGACCTGCACCAGGCTGGGAAGACTGAATCTGCAATAGGTAAGCAGCTTGGTTTGAAGAAATCAACTGTGGGAGCAATTATTAGGAAATGGAAGACATACAAGACCACTGATAATCTCCCTCGATCTGGGGCTCCACACAAGATCTCACCCCGTGGGGTCAAAATGATCACAAGAACGATGAGAAAAAATCCCAGAACCACACGGGGGGACCTAGTGAATGACCTGCAGAGAGCTGGGACCAAAGTAACAAAGCCTACCATCAGTAACACACTACGCCGCCAGGGACTCAAATCCTGCAGTGCCAGACGTGTCCCCCTGCTTAAGCCAGTACATGTCCAGGTCCGTCTGAAGTTTGCTAGAGAACATTTGGATGATCCAGAAGAAGATTGGGAGAATGTCATATGGTCAGATTAAACCAAAATATAACTTTTTGGTAAAAACTCAACTCGTCGTGTTTGGAGGACAAAGAATGCTGAGTTGCATCCAAAGAACACCATACCTACTGTGAAGCATGGGGGTGGAAACATCATGCTTTGGGGCTGTTTTTCTGCAAAGGGACCAGGACGACTGATCCGTGTAAAGGAAAGAATGAATGGGGCCATGTATCGTAAGATTTTGAGTAAAAATCTCCTTCCATCAGCAAGGGCATTGAAGATGAAACGTGGCTGGGTCTTTCAGCATGACAATGATCCCAAACACACCACCCGGGCAACGAAGGAGTGGCTTCGTAAGAAGCATTTCCAGGTCCTGGAGTGGCCTAGCCAGTCTCCAGATCTCAACCCCATATAAAATCTTTGGAGGGAGTTGAAAGTCCGTGTTGCCCAGCAACAGCCCCAAAACATCACTGCTCTAGAGGAGATCTGCAAGGAGGAATGGGCCAAAATACCAGCAACAGTGTGTGAAAACCTTGTGAAGACTTACAGAAAACGTTTGACCTCTGTCATTGCCAACAAATGGTATATAACAAAGTATTGAGATATGTATTTGGTCAATAACAAAAGTTTATTTCCCACCATAATTTGCAAATAAATTCATTAAAAATCCTACAATGTGATTTTCTGTATTTTTTTTTTCTCATTTTATCTGTCAGTTGAAGTGTACCTCTGATGATAATTACAGGCCTCTCATCTTTTTAAGTGGGAGAACTTGCACAATTGGTGGCTGACTAAATACTTTTTTGCCCCACTGTATCTTTGAAGAAGTATTAATGTATTTAGATTGTTGAAAAGGTACCTTAAGAAGCTGAACATGGTGAAATGTAAATGTATTTGCTTTTTGGTCCCAAAAATTTACTGGACTGGTGTTTTATTATGAGGGCTGATGACCAGAAATCATCAGAGGTGAATATCTGATATCAGTGTTACATTTGGTAATGCCTGAGAGCCGTTTGTGATTGTTTAACGGAGTCAAGAAGCTCACTCCACAGCTTGCTTGAAATGATCCTTTTGTATAGGTCAAACGTGTGTTTGCGAGCAGAGGATCACTAGTCCCCTGGTATGGGGACAGGGACAGTGGAGGAAGCCATACTGTTAGCAGCATATTGAGGTTCACTTTAGACAACCCTTGATGTGCCCCTCATGTCCTGAAGTTAATTTCTTACCAGAAGAGGTTTCAAACTGGTGTCTGTACATGTGTGTGTGCAACCTAACTACTCAGTCAGAATGATTTTAACGTCTTATAGCCAAAGATGATGCCAGTGCCTTATGTTTCAGTCAACTAGACTTTGGAAATGCACATGACAAATGTTTTAAACAAATGAAACTGTGATCGTACTGTATGAATAAAAATGTGTGCACCACACACACACACACAGCCCTGCCGTAACCAAAACAGACTCTGAACATGAGCACACTATCTTAAAGATCATTCATGAGATATTTGTTGTTGCCTCTAAGTGTTTCCCACAATGCATGTTACAAGTTATTTCTCTGTCAAAAAGACAGGTTTTGCACTCATCTCAATTCCTGTGTATAATATTTCTGTGTATTAAAAGTTACGGTAGTGTTGTAATGTGTGAGCTTGAGCTGGAAGTACATGTCTTTTCCTGATGGCTCACGTTCTCCCTTTTTGCACAAAAACACTAGAATCCAAAACCAGAATCTCTTTCCCCGCTGCAGGTCAGTGTCAGAGAGGGAGATAGGAGTCTGACTCAGACTCCAGTCAGGATGTGATTTTTCCTCATCTTTTGTCCTCCTTTTTACCGTTGATGTATTGTTTTGTGTTGAATAAAGCATGTTTTGCAGCATTACAAAACAACACCACTACTCTCTCTCGTCCCTTTGCTTCAGATTCATAGTTGTTTTTATCATAATTATTAAGACAATCTCAAGTACATACACAGTGATGCACAACAGGACAGTGGAACAATGCTGGTGTACTTACTGTTCTTATTACAGAAAGAACTAATGAAAGAGGCAGATCTGTTTGAGGTAGCATAATCAGCTTGGTTCTCACCCTTTGGAACAACATGTTCTTGGCCCATAAAGTTTGTCAGTGAGCTAATCCAGTGTTTCCCAACAGTACACATTCACATTTTAGCTCTGACAAACACATGATTCCACTTGTCAACTAACCATCAAGCCTTACCTCTATACATATCTACCTCTATCACACCAATATCCCTGCACATTGTAAATATGGTACTGGAACTGGCCCTGTTTATAGTATGCTTACTTACTTTCTCATGTTCTTATTTGTTTGTGTTTTTGTTTTACCTTATGTAATTTTTTTGTATTACATTTATTAATTACTGCATTGTTGGGTTTAGCGCTTGAAAGAAAGGCATTTCACTGTACTTGTGCATGTGACATTGAAACTTGATTCAATTCATTGAGGGATTCAAGTGTGTTTGTCCAGGGCGACAACAAAAATGTGTGCTGTTGGGGGTTCTTGAGAACTGGAGTTGGGAAAAACTGAGTTAATGCATTGAGGCCTATGTAATGTTTGACTGGAACATAATTGTCCAGATGGCATTAGATGTATGCCTGATTACGTCACACTCCACTTTACCCTATCACAAACTGCCATCAATACAACCTCATTTTCAGCAGAGTGGACGATTACTCTGAGATAATTGCTTTATGCACTGGGGTAGTAATTTCTCTCTCACGAGCTATGTTTCCATCCAATTGACGACAGATTTTCATGTGAATATTCTAAAATCGGCATAAAGAAATATGCACAATTTCCCACCAGAGATGTTTACATCAAAATACATTTTGCAGTTACACGTGTACCGAATAAAAAATACAAGTAAAATGGGCTTCTGTTGTATTTTCTATGGTTTTCTCTCAAAAGATGTTGCGTTCTATAGCGAGTGCGCCCACTCTGGTATTGACACATGCACTCTTGCCAACAGCTGAGTCTAACGTGGAGGACTAAACACAATATCATTTTGTGACTTCCAAATGTACTTTTATGATGGTTAGTATATCAGTAATTGCACATTAATGCGTTTCCACCACCATTTTCACATAATTAATTTGACAGAAAAAAAGATCCCATCATGTCGAACAAACAAATGATCTGTCTGCATTTTCTTACGAGATGTCGCCAAGCCAATAGATGACGCTGCTGTTATGTATATCTGAATGTGATACTATATAGTACTATTGAGCCAAGTTAAGCATAAAGACTTTATAATCAACATTACCTTGCTCTTGTATAGACTAAACACCATACAAAACATGGTGTCAGAACCACATAGGTATATCCTTGACGAATCAAAATATCAAAACAACACAGGGATAAATGCACAGTAGGAAGGGACGTGCCAACTAGCTAATTCCAGTACCAGAGCCTATGGGCATGATTCAAGGCATGATTCAAGGCGATTCATACAATAACTGGACATTCTTTCCAGCGCAACGGGAAAACTATGAGATAGCTGCCAGTCTGGACAAAAAGGAATACAAAGTCTGCATAGTAACTCTGCTAACTGTGATGGGAAAGGAATGACATCTCTTACAGCGGCATCTTCATATGCCCGAAGCAGAGAAAACTGACCCGGTAAAAATGAAAGAGGCGCTACAGAAACAGTTTGCGCCATCCAGGAACGTGATTTAATGCTTGTCAACAAAGTCAGTGTGAAACATCAGAGCAGTACATTGCAAAATCTGAGGAAGCTAGCAGACGTAAGTTTTGCGCATTACAAGAGGAACTAGTTCGTGACAGGCTTGTCATAGGCACTAAAGATAAAGTTGCACGATTGCGAATGTTCAGAGAATCGACACTCACACTGAACAAAGCCATTGACGTGTAGTTCAAGTGAACTAGCACAAAGGCAAATCAGGAAAATTGGTGGAGGTGAACCAGAGACTGTACATTATACCTCCTGTGAGCAACATTCCGAATCAAAACGCCAAACATATAACAGACAGAGTTTACAGGAGATAAATAAAAATAGAATGCCAAATGACTTGGCATGTTATTGCTGTGCCCAGCATATGGTGTCACCTGTAAATCATGTGGCAAACAAAACCACTTAGCCAGAATGTGTAAACAAGCACAACACAAACCTAAACTCAATCTATTAGAGGAAGAATGAGTCAGATGACTAAACAACAGATGAAAAGTCTCACAGGATAATTCTGTGGAAGACAAGGCAGAAAAATGGTTCATTAACTTTAAGCTAGCTCCACGCAGTGATGAGCCATTGACATTTGACCCCAGCCATACAATTACATGGCAACTAGACACAGGATCAACAATGAATGTCATCAACTATGGGGACCTCCAGCGAGTCATGCAAGATAACAATCCAGTTCTCCTACCCAGGAAAGCTCCACTCAAACTATATGAAGGCACACTGATAAAGCCAACAGGAGAACGCAATCTCAAAGCAGATCATGATGTAAAAAATGTAACATCAAATTTTAGGTCATGGAGACATCCCAGCTTCCTCTGCTGTCAGCTGACACGTGTGAAAGACTCAGCCTACTACATGTGAACCACAGCCATGTGTTACATCACGTCGACACCCCAAGCACCACATCCACTGAGGTCATCATGACAACTGAGGAGATCATCTCCAAGGACAAGGAAGTGTTCGATGGACTCGGCTGCCTTCCTGGAGAGCTACACCTAGAAGTAGACAGATACCTATTTTACTGAAGGAAAGGATCACAAAGGCCATACATTCAATGGACAATGCAGACATCATGACGAAAGTCAGAGACAACACCGTGGATCACCAACATGGTTGTCACTGAAAAACCTGATAAACCATGAATATGCATGACCCACAGTGCACTCAACAAAGCCTTAATGAGATTGCACATCCAGTTCAAATCTAATTTTATTTGTCACATGCAACGAATACAACAGGTACAGGTACCTTACTGTGAAATGCTTACTTACAACCCCTTTAACCAACAATGCAGTTCAAGAAATAGAGTTATGAAAACATTTACTAAATAAGATAAAGTAAAATTTTTTATAAAAAGTACCACAATAAAATAACATAACAATAACAAGGCTATATACAGGGGGTACAGGTACCGAGTCACTGTGCTGGCTAGTCAAGGTAATTTGTACATGTAGGTAGGAGTAAAGTGACTATGCTTAGATAATAAACAGCGAGTAGCAGCAGTGTAAAAACAAAGGGGGGTCAATGTAAATAGTCTCGGTGTCCATTTGATTAATTGTTCAGCAGTCTTATAGCTTGGGGGTAGAAGCTGTTAAGGAGCCTTTTGGACCAAGACTTGGCACTCTGGTACTGCTTGCTGTGCGGTATCAGAGAGAACAGTCTATAACTTGGGTGACTGGAGTCTTTGACACATTTTTGGGCCTTCCTCTGATACTGTCTAGTATATACTGTGCATTTGTAGTCGGAAGTTTACATACACTTAGGTTGGAGTCATTAAAACTCACAAATTTCTTGTTAACAATCTATAGTTTTGGCAAGTTGGTTAGGACATCTACTTCATCTACTTCAAATCAATCAGATTTGTGAAAATGGTTCCTAGCTGTGTGTTGCCGCTTTCCATGTTGTCTGTTGTCTGTAGCTTGTGAGGTGTGGAAACACTGTTGCTTTTATAAATTTTGTCTTGCTGCTTTTTGTTCTATGTTGCTATGTCTGTATGCTACGTCATGCTTGTCCTATGTTGCTCTGTCTATATGCTATGTATTGCTTGTCCTATGTTGCTATTGTCTATATTGTAATTGTTTTTAATAACCTAACCAGGGACTGCGGTTGAAAATTAGCCTGCTGGCTAAAACCGGCACTTTTACTGAAACGTTGATTAATGTGCACTGTCCCTGTAAAAATAAAATAAACTCAAACTCAAACTTTGTGCATGACACAATAAATGTTTCCAAAAATTGTTTACAGACAGATTATTTCACACTGTATCACAATTCCACTGGGTCAGAAGTTTACATACACTAAGTTGACTGTGCCTTTAAACAGCTTGGAAAATTCTAGAAAGTTATAGCATGGCTTTAGAAGCTTCTGATAGGCTAATTAACATAATTTGAGTCAATTGGAAGTGTACCTGTGGATGTATTTCAAGGCCTATCTTCAAACTCAGTGCCTCTTTGCTTGACATTATGGGAAAATCTAAAGAAATGAGCCAAGACCTTTCCAAACACCTGAAGGTACAACGTACATCTGTTCAAACAATCGTAGGCAAGTATAAACACCGTGGGACCACGCAACCGTCATACCGCTCAGGAAGGAGATGTGTTCTGTCTCCTAGAGATGAATGTACTTTAGTGCGAAAAGTGCAAATCAATCACAGAACAACAGCAAAGGACCTTGTGAAGATGCTGGAAGAAACGGGTACAAAAGTATCTATATCCACAGTAAAACGAGTCCTATATCGAAATAATCTGAAAGTCCGCTCAGCAAGGAAGAAGCCACTGCTCCAAAACCGCCATACAAAAGTCAGACTATGGTTTGTAACTGCACATGAGGACAAAGATCATACTTTTTGGAGAAATGTCCTCTGGTCTGATGAAACAAAAATAGAACTGTTTGGCTTTAATGACCATTGTTACGTTTGGAGGAAAAAGGGGGAGGCTTGCAAGCCGAAGACACCATCCCAACCGTGAAGCACGGGGGTGACAGCATCATGTTGTGGGGGTGCTTTGCTGCAGGAGGGACTGGTGCACGTCACAAAATAGATGGCATCATGAGGAGGAACATTATGCAGATTTATTGAAGCAACACCTCAAGACATCAGTCAGGAAGTTAAAGCTTGGTCGCAAATGGGTCTTCCAAATGGACAATGACCCCAAGCATACTTCTAAAGTTGTGGCAAAATGGCTTAAGGACAACAAAGTCAAGGTATTGGAGTGGCCATCTGAAAGCCCTGACCTCAATCCTATAGAAAATTTATGGGCAGAACTGAAAAAGCGTGGAGAGGCCTACAAACCTGACTCAGTTACACCAGCTCTGTCAGGAGGAATGGGCCAAAATTCACCCAACTTATTGTGGGAAGCTTGTGGAAGGCTACCCGAAACGTTTGACCCAAGTTAAACAATTTTAAAGGCAATGCAATGCTACCAAATACGAATTGAGTGTATGTAAACTTCTGACCCACTGGGAATGTGCTGAAATAAAGAATAGCTGAAATAAATAATTCTCTACAATAATTCTCTACAATTATTCTGACATTTCACATTCTTAAAATAAAGTGGTGATCCTAACCGACCTAAAACAGGGATTTTTACTTGGATTAAATGTCAGGAATTGTGAAAAACTGAGTTGAAATGTATTTGGCAAAGGTGCATGTAAACTTCTGACTTCAACTGTAGGTCCTGGATGGCAGGAAGTCATGCCCTCTTCACGACTGTCTTGATGTATTTGGACCATGATAGTTTGTTGGTGATGTGGATACCAAGGAACTTGAAACTCTCGACCCGCTCCACTATAGCCCCATCAATGTTAATGGGGGCCTGTTCGGCCCTTCTTTTCCTGTAGTCCACAATCATCTCCTTTGTCTTGCTCATATTGAGGGAGAAGTTGTTGTCCTGGCACCACACTGCCAGATCTCTGACTTCCTCCCTATAGGCTGTCTCATCATTGTCGGTGATCAGGCCTACCACTGTTGTATCGTCAACAAACTTAATGATGGTATTGGAGTCGTGCTAGGCCACTCAGTCATGAGTGAACAGGGAGTACAGGAGGGGACTAAGCATGCAGCCCTGAAGGGCCCCGTTGTTGAGGATCAGTGTGCCAGATGTGTCGTTGCCTACCCTTACCACCTAGTGGTGGCCCGTCAGGAGGTCCATGATCCAGTTGCAGAGGGAGGTGTTTAGTCCCAGGGTCCTTAGCTTAGTGATGAGCTTTGTGGGCACTATGGTGTTGAACGCTGAGCTGTAGTTAATGAACAACGTTCTCACATCGGTGTTCCTTGTGTCCAGGTGAGAAAGGGCAGTATGGAGTGCGATTGAGGTTGCATCATCTGTGAATCTGTTGGGGCGGTATAAGAATTGGAGTGGGTCTAGGGTTTCCGGGATGATGGTGTTGATGTGAGCCATGACCAGCCTTTCAAAGCATTTCATGGCTACCATCGTGAGTACTACAGGGCGCTAGTCATCCATGACTTCTGGTTGGGATATGTACGTACGGTCGCTATGGGGATGCCCACAATAGAAGAGATTCTACCAGAGATATCAAATCAAATTGTATTTGTCACATGCGCCGAATACAACAGTGAAATGCTTACTTACAAGCCCTTAACCAACAATGCAGTTTTAAGACAAAAATACCCCAAAAAAGAATAACAAATAAAAGTAACAAATAATTAAGTAGCAGCATGTTGCTTTGAACATGTTGGTATTACAGACTCAGACAGGGTCCAACGCAAGGGTATTCTCAGTACTCGATGCCAAAGATGGATATTGACAAATCAAACTTGATTAAGTGAGCAGCTATCTAAAACATTTCTGGACACCTATAGGAATGTATAGATGGCTGAGAATGCCATTTGGAATCAAGCCAGCAGCTGGAGAATACCAGCGCAAACAGTGTGAAGAACTACAGGGACTTAAAGGAGTGAATGTGATCACAGATGCCATTCTACCCTATAGATGTGGTGACACACACGAAGAAGCGATGGCAGATCATGACAGAAACCTCACAGCGCTCCTTCAGAGAGCAAGAGATGTCTACCTGAAGCTGAACAAAAATAAACTCTGGTTAAAGCTACCTAGTGTGACATACATGGGTCATCTTCTCACAACAGAGGGCCTTTGCCCTGACCCAGAGAAAATAACAGCCAGTCGGAGCATGGGTACACCGTTCTGCAAAGTTCATGCCCTGCCTATCTGATGTGTGTGAGCCGCTTAGAAGACTAACAAGGACATTGAATCAACATGGCTACCACAGCATGACGCAGCAGTTGAGACTACCAAACAGTTAGTCACACAACACCCAGTGCTCAAATACTGTGATCTGAATGATGCAGTTATACTGCAGTGTGATGCCAGTGAGACAGGTTTGGGGGCAGCCCTTCTACAGAAAGGACAACCTGTTGCATTTGCCTTCAGAGCATTGACTCAGATATGCACAGATTGAGAAAGAATATCTCTCCATTTTTTTGCATGTGATAAGTTTGACCAGTACCTGCATGGCAGAGAGTTCATCACAATACACAGCGACCACAAACGCCAATTTTTAAGAAATCCCAACTCACAGCACCTAAGCGACTGCAGAGAATGCTGCTAAGGTTACAAAGATACCAATACCACGTGCAATACAAACTTGGCAAAGAAGTACCTGTAGCTGACTTCCTGTCCAGTACAGCTCAATCAACCACAGAGCACAGACAAATGTAAACACCAGCCACAGAGTCTTTTTTTAAATGTTATTTAACTAGGCAAGTCAGTTAAGAACAAATTATTTTTTACAATGACAGCCTAGGAACAGCCTTGTTCAAAGGCAGAAAGACAGATTTCAACCTTGTCAGCTCGGGGATTTGATCTTGCAACCTTTTGGTTACTAGTCCAACGCTCTAACCACTAGGCTACCCTGCCACCCCAGTTTAGCCACAACAGACCTGGAACAAGTGGGTCACACCAGTGATGTCAACATCTCAACTAAGACAATGGAGTCAATCAAAGCACACTGTTCCCAGGACCCACTGTTTCAGGCTCTGTACTCACAATCAACAACGGTTGGCCTGGAACCAAACAGGCTGTGAGTCACACACTGAAACGGACGTACAAAGAGGAGCTCATCGTAGAAAGGAAACAGGGTCTTCATCCCTAACATGTTACGTGCTGACTTTCTACACAAAATACACTCAGGCCACTCAGGCATAGAGTCCAGTCTCAGAATGCTATTTTCTGGCCATTGATTACGGAGGACATAAAGATCTTTATCAGCATATGCACAACATGCAACTCCATCCAGAAGAGACAACAAAAGGAGACACTCGTCCCCCACCAAATCCTTCCACTCCCATGGTCCAAGATCGGGATGGACTTACCTACAGTCAACAAAAGCAACCACCTCATCATGGTCGATTATAACTGGGAGCTCGACGAGCTGACTGACACCACATCAGACACCATCATTGAATGCTGCAAAAAGCAGTTCAGCAGACATGGCGTTGTCCACACGGTTGTTTCTGATAATGGCCAACCCTCCAGAATGGACTGAAACATTTGCTGATGAGTGGAACTTTAAACAAGTGACGTCATCACCGTATCACAGCCAAAGCAATTGAAAAGCGGAATCAGCGGTGAAAATTGCCAAAACGCTCCTTAAAAAGGCTGCGATGGATGGACCCATGGAAAACAGTGTTGGCATGGCGGAATACTCCAACAGAGGGACTTAACAGTTCTCCTGTACAGCGACTCATGTCCAGATGCACACAATCCTACCCACCATGAAGAAACTGCTCAAACCCCATGTAATTCCAAGAAAACAAGCCAAAGGGCTGAAAGCAAAACACCACCTATGACACACATGCCTGTGACATGCCCAACAACACCCAAGGAAAAACAGTAAGGGTTCCTCTCCACCCAACAACTCAGCCAGCACTTGGACGCTGGACATATGCACTGATCAACTCAGTATGAAGTACTATTGAACAGTAAAAAATACAGCAGAAACAGAAAAGACATTAATCCAGTGATTTAACAACTCAGCATCCCCCCCGAACGACTACCAAACAAACATGGATGAGGATGACTGGGGACCATCGACCGAACCTGCCATCCAAGCAGGTGGTGAACAACACGCTGCTGATATGGAAGCAGCCCCACTGCCTGAAAATATAACTCAGAGACACACCAGAACCAGGACAAATATCAGGCCGCGTGTGAGATACTCCAGACACTTTGCTGTTCAGGTCCTGGACAGCTTGCTATCATCGACGGAAAAATTAATTCCCAAGTTTATCAAGACATTTTGCAGGAGAATGTTAGGCTATCTGTCTGCCAATTGAAGCTCAACAGAAGTTGGGTGATGCAACAGGACAACAACCCAAAACACAGAAGTAAATCAACAACAGAACGGATTCAACAGAAGGAAATATGCCAGTCAGAGTCCTGACCTCAACCTGATTGAGATGCTGTGGCATGATCTCAAGAGAGCGGTTCACACACACATACACACACATTTATCTCCCTCCCAGTCCAACCTAGTTGGACGTATGTTTAATAGTTTAATTATTCCTTATATATGCTACATAACTATAATCCCTAATGGTTAAGTTTCAGGGTAGAATTATTTAATCATTATCTCTAAACATATACATTATTTTATCATTAACTGACTTGCCTAGTTAAGAAAAGGTTAAATATTTTTTTAACAAAAATAAACTTGATGTGGAATAGAGTTCCATGTAGTCATGGCTCTTTGTCGCACTGTGTGCCTACCATAGTCTATTCTGGACTTGGGGACTGTGAAGAGACCTCTTCTGGTATGTCTTGTGGGGTATGCATGGGTGTCCGAGCTGTGTGCCAGTAGTTCAAACAGACAGCTCGATGCATTCAACATGTCAATACCTTTCATAAATACAAGTAGTGATGAAGCCAATCACTCCCCACTTCAGCCAGGAGAGATCGATATGCATATTATTAATATTAGCTCTCTGTGTACATCCAAGGGCCAGCCGTGCTGCCCTGTTCTGAGCCAATTGCAAAGTCCCATTTTGTGGCACCTGACCACACGACTGAACAGCAGTACAAGGTATCATGGACTCCATCAAGTACCAGCAGATATTAAATCAAAACCTGACTGCCTCTGCTAGGAAGCTTAAACTGGGCCATGGTTGGATCTTCCAGCAGGACAATGATCCAAAGCACACCTCAAAATCAACACAAAAATGTTTCACTGACCACAGAATAAAGGTTTTGCCCTGGCCATCCCAGTCTCCTGATCTAAACCCCATAGAAAATCTGTGGCATGAGCTGAAGAAAAGAGTCCACAACAGTGGACCTCGGAATCTGAAGGATCAGGAGAGATTCTGTATGGAGGAATGGTCTCAGATCCCTTGTCATTTGTTCTCCAACCTCATTACGCATTATAGGAGAAGACTCAGAGCTGTTACCTTGGCAGGAGGTTTCACAGAGTACTGAATTAACGAGTGCCAATGATTGTGGCACAAATACAGTACATTTGATTTTTGTGTATATTTTGAATGAAAGACCAAGAGGATAAAAAATAATAATTTCACAGCCCGTTTAGCTCATATTTACCAAGGGTGGCAAAATTAGTGGAGGGCACTGTAACTCTTTATCCACAATATAGCAGTGGGTGTAAAGCCATAACACATAAAAAAATGTCCAGAAGCAGACTATGATCGATAATGTCAGAGAACCCTTTATGGACGGGCGAGAGGCAGGATAACTTGAGCCCTTTGCTCCCGGTGCCTGGTGCAGGCTTCCGACAGATGGAGAGGTCCCGCTCAATTCAGAGAAGGGATGGAAGGTTGTCTACGTCGACTTCAAAATCGTAGTAGAAGGCACTGCGGCTGCAGACACAGGCACCCCCAGAGACGAAGGTGCAGGAAGATCAGGCTCCAGGACGGCAAAACTATTTGTTTGTATCCGCCCCCTGACCTCTCGGTGGGAGTGTAGACTGTTTTGCGGGAGGCCACTGTCTTCGGCTTCCACGGCTTGTGACATGCGACCATCGTTGATTGCCTTGCTCCTCTTGCTGTGCTCCTTCGACTCAACTATCAGATGGGGGAGCTCCAGGCAACACAGGCCAGTCGGATAATGACAAACAACAAGGCAGAGATGCATCCAACAAGCTCAAACTCCATCCAGCCACCGGCATAGAAAATGTAAATATTCCACTCTGCTTTTTCCCCAGTTTCTTTCATAGGCTGGTGACCTGCGTAATCAAGGAAGCCACCTCAAGCCTAAGATCCTCGGCAGGTAAACAATTGCCGCATTGGAACTCTGAGTGATCCGGTTTGTCCCTAAACAAAGCGTAGTATATACTGCTCCTACAGCGCAGGAACCGTTAATTTATTTCTCCAGACAAAGATGACTCCATTGCAAAACTCATCTGCTACCAACTTCGTTAGATTGATGGCTAGCAGCTTAGCCTCACGGTCAAGAAGGCTTCAACCTGTCTATTATGCGGGACTCCGGGACAACAAATATAGTGCCTTGGAAAAGCATTCATCCCCCTTGTTCATATTTTGTTGCATTACAACCTGTAATTTAAATAGATTTTTATTTGGATTTCATGTAATGGACATACACAAAATATTCCAAATTGGTGAAGGGAAATGAAAAATATTACTTGTTTAAAAACAAGAAAAAAAAAGTCAAATGGAAAAGTTGTGCGTGCGTATGTATTCATCCCCTTTGCTATTAAGCCCCTAAAAAGATCTGGTGCAGCCAATTACCTTCAGAAGTCACATAATTAGTTAAATAAAGTCCACCTGTGTGCAGTCTAAGTATCACATGATCTGTCACATGATCTCAGTATATATACACACACCTGTTCTGAAAGGCCACAGAGTATGCTACACCATTAAGCAAGGGGCACCACTAAGCAAGCAGCACCATGAAGACCAAGGAGCTCTCTAAACAGGCAAAGTTGTGGAGAAGTACAAATCAGGGTTGGGTTATAAAAAAATATCAGAAACTTTGAACATCCCACGGAGCATCATTAAATCCATTATTAAACAACAAACCTGCCAAAAGAGGGCCGTCCACCAAAACTCACAGATCAGGCAAGGAGGGCATTAATCAGAGAGGCAACAAAGAGACCAAAGATAACCTTGAAGGAGCTCCACAGCGGAGATTGGAGTATCTATCCATAGGACCATTTTAAGCCATACACTCCACAGAGCTGGGCTTTATGGAAGAGGGCCAGAAAAAAAGCCATTGCTTAAAGAAAAAAATAAGCAAACATGTTTGGTGTTCGCCAAAAGGCATGTGGGAGACTCCCGAAACATATGGAAGAAGGTACTCTGGATAGATGAGACTAAAATTTAGCTTTTTGGCCATCAAGGAAAACGCTATGTTTGGCGCAAACCCAACACCTCTCATCACCCCGAGAACACCATCCCCACAGTGAATCATGGTAGTGGCAGCATCATGCTGTGGGGTTGTTTTTCATCGGCAGGGACTGAGAAGCTGGTCAGAATTGAAGGAATGATGGATGGCGCTAAATACAGGGAAATTCTTGAGGGAAACCTGTTTCAGTCTCCCAGAGATTCTAGACTGGGACAGGGGTTCACCGTCCAGCAGGACAATGACCCTAGGCATACTGCTAAAGCAACACTCAAATGGTTTAAGGGGAACCATTTAAATGTCTTGGAATGGCCTAGTCAAAGCCCAGACCTCAATCCAATTGAGAATCTGTTGTATGACTTAAAGATTGCATTACACTAGCGGAACACATCCAACTTGAAGGAGCTGGAGCAGTTTTGCCTTGAAGAATGGGAAAAAATCCCAGTGGCTAAATGTGCCAAGCTTATAGAGACATACCCCAAGAGACTTGCATCTGTAATTGCTGCAAAAAGTGGATCTACAAAGTATTGACTTTGAGGGGGGTAAATAGTTATGCACGCTCAATTTTTGTAATTTTTTTTATCTTATTTGTGTTTCGCAATAAAACAACATTTGCATCTTCAAAGTGGTAGGCATGTTGTGTAAATCAAATGATACACCCCCCCCAAAAAATCTATTTTAATTCCAGGTTGTAAGGCAACAAAATAGGAAAAATGCCAAGGGGGTGAATACTTTTGCAAGCCACTGTAGTGGTCCTAGCTGTGAAAAGTTTACCACGTTGCGGAGTCCACATAAAAACAAGTTCAGTATTCGTATTTAATGAATAGCGGTTTAGTTTTAATCAAAAATTATAAACTGAGTGTTTTCCAGAATACAATGTTCAGCTGCAGCTCTGATGACTTTATAATCACAATGACCTTGCTCTGATATAGAATAAACACCACACAAAACACATTTATAAAATTGTACCGAAACTTCCTGTTTCCATAAAAGCTGTAGTGATTTCTTTTATAACTGGATAAAGACGTGATTAGTGAGACGATTGCTCGTATTCACAAAACATGTCAGAGTAGGATTGCTGATCTAGGATCAGTTTAGCCTGAATAATGAATAAAACAGGTGGGGGACCTGATCATAGATCAACATTTATATTCTAAGAGATACAGCCCGTTTTAGCATGGACATTGCCGTTGAGGACTTTCACCATTCTTCTGCCATTTTCAAGGTCATGTACAGTCAAAATCATGTTTTTCATGAAATTGGATGATATTTGAGTAAAACTAGATCAAAGTATGGTGACCAAAGTATGAAAATGACTGTTGCTTCTACATTGATAAAGGTTTATCATAAAGTTACTGGTCCCATCCCCAATGGAAAAAACTTGGATTCATTATTAATATGGTGATATCAACTCTCATTTTAATTAACACACCAAATGGTAAAACTATATTCTCTTGCCTAATTTAAATGTTGTAACCAAAATTGGAGAACGCGTGTTTTCAGAGTAGCGTGGTTTATGTAGCTAGCTGATCTACAACTTCCAAAATTTGACTGTGGGGTATCAGCAAATATATACTGAACAAAAATATAAACGCAACATGTAAGGCATGGGTCTCATGTTTTATGAGCTAAAATAAAGATCCCAGAAATGTTCCATACGCACAAAAAGTGTATTTCTCTCAATTTGTTTTGCACAAATTTGTTTTACATCCCTCTTAGTGAGCATTTCTCCTTTGTCAAGATAATCCATCAGCCTGACAGACGTGGCATATCAAGAAGTTGATTAAACAGCATGATCATTACACAGGTGCACCTTGTGCTGGGGACAAAGGCCACTCTAAAATGTGCAGTTTTGCCACACAACACAATGCCACAGATGTCTTAAGTTGTGAAGGATTGTGCAATTGGCATGCTGACTGCGGGAATGTCCACCAGAGCTGTTGCCAGAGAAGTGAATGTTCATTTCTCTACCATAAGCCACCTCCAACGTAGTTTTAGAGAATTTGGCAGTACGTCCAACTGGCCTCACAACCACAGACCAATTGTAACCACGCCAGCCCAGGACCTCCACCTCTGGCTTATTCACCTGCGGGATCGTCTGAGACCGGCCACCAAGACAGCTAATGAAACTGATGAGTATTTCTGTCTGTAATAAAGCCCTTTTGTGGGGAAAAACTAATTCTGATTGGCTAGGCCCTGCTCCCCAGTGGGTGGCCTATGCACTCCCAGGCCCACCAATGGCTGCGCCCCTGCCCAGTCATCTGAAATCCATAGATTAGGGCCTAATTAATATCAATTGACTGATTTCCTTATAGGAACTGTAACTCAGTACAATTGTTGGAAATGATGGGGCGGCAGGGTAGCCTAGTGGTTAGAGAGTTGGACTAGTAACCGGAAGGTTGCAAGTTCAAACCCCTGTACAAGGTACAAATCTGTCATTCTGCCCCTGAACAGGCACTGTTCCTAGGCCGTCATTGAAAATAAGAATTTAATCTTAACTGACTTGCCTGGTTAAAAAAAATGTTGTGTTTATATTTTTGTTCAGTATTATTAAAAGTTTGCCCTATTCATCTATGTTAAAGATACTAATATGTTTCCCCTTTCATCTGTGTTAGCTAGTTTCTGGCTAGCTAGGTCTTCAGCCTTCATGGAACAAAATGGTGGGGAATGTCAGTGATGTTGTGAACGGCAGATAATAAAATATGTCATTGATGCCATTTCAATGTTGTTTGAGATGCTCTGTGTATCACCACATTTTACTTGAGATGATAATACTCCAACACTGCAACCACATTTATTTACATAGGAGTTTCAAAGAGCTGTCAAGGTGAGCTCGTGAATATAGGCTACCTACCAACTCAGCCTGTCTTTTCCAACTTCCTGGTAGTTAGCCAGAATTACTGTTAAGGACCTTAAAAATAGTCTACAGAGTGGGGATTCCTAGGGGTTGTAGTCTCAATGGAGCTGCCCATGCTGTCACATATGCTATAATATCACAAATATAAAGATGAGTCCTCTATCAATCTTTATGACATAGACCCCAGCACAACAATGACTCAACTGGCTGCTGGTGCATGATCCCTGCCTGCCTTGAGAGACTGGGGAAAATGAAAATGATATGTGGAGCCGCATGCATAATTATCATCGGTGTCTTCCTTGGCTAACTAGATTATTAGATATAGGGGGACAAAAATGCACGATACATTGTCTCTCACCCTTTGTGCTCCCTTTTGTGCAACATTTAGCTGAACTCAGAGGACTCGGACCCGTAAATTCACCGTGAAGGTCTGAAGAAACATGGAAATATATTTTGCAGGTAAGCGGGCCCTAGTCACGGGAGCATGAAAAAGTAAGACAACTTTCACCACATGTAAAGATAGTGACACCGTCTGGTTTGCAGCAACAACACCTCCAAATGCACTTACAATAAGTAAACCAAACTTCTCCATCTAGTTTTGAGCACAAACTAAGAGACATCCAGTGTGTCCTGAAAGACTCACTGCCTTAATTACAGTGTGTGTGTGTCTGTGTGGCCGAAGAGCCTATAGACAAACGGAATGTGTGTGTCAGGTTGGCCGTCACACAGAGAGCTCCGGTGAATAATGGACATTGTGTTTATGGATATTTTCACACAGGCATCGGCAGGCCACGGCACTCGCTCTGGCGCACTGCGGGGCAGAGGTCATGGCTGTCACAAGCACGCAGGCTGACCTGGACAGCATTCTGCTGCAGGTACCCCTCCCCCTGCACCACACATTGCTTGCTCTATTGTCCCTCTATAGGACCTCTCCTCTCTACCAGCCCTATACACATACCATCAGAGGCTGACTAGTTTCCCCGCTGCTCTCTTCATCTCCCTGGCCCATTGTTTCTGCTCCGCTCCGTGACGAGAGATGATGAGAGATTCATTGTGGTGATTCTCCTGCTGTCCGTTCTCTCTCTGTGATTGGTTCTGGTGGTCCGTTCTCTCTGTGTGATTGGTTCTGATGTCTGGTGTCTGGTTCTGGTTGTTCCCTGCAGTGTCCATCAATCAAGCCAGTGTGTGTGGACCTAGGGAACTGGGGGGCCACAGAGGAGGCGCTATGGGAGGCTGTTGGTAACGCTGATCTCCTGGTGAATAAAGCAGCCTGCGTCATGCTGGAGCCCTTTCTAGAGGTCGCCCCCAACCAGTTTGACACGTAAAGAAGCTCTCTTCGTTGTCCTTTGATTCATGTATTGATTCATATTCATTAAAGTGAAACACAAGTCACTCAAGGCAATGTATTAGACCTGTGCTTTAGACCTAGAGTACATGTATTAGACCTGTGTTTTAGACCTAGAGTACATGTATTAGACCTGTGTTTTAGACCTAGAGTACATGTATTAGACCTGTGTTTTAGACCTAGAGTACATGTATTAGATCTACAGTACATGTATTAGACCTAGAGTACATGTATTAGACCTGTGTTTTAGACCTAGAGTACATGTATTAGACCTGTGTTTTAGACCTAGAGTACATGTATTAGATCTACAGTACATGTATTAGACTAGAGTACATTTATTAGACCTGTGTTTTAGACCTAGAGTACACGTATTAGACCTGTGTTTTAGACCCAGAGTACATGTATTAGACCTAGAGTACATGTATTAGACCTACAGTACATGCATTAGACCTGTGTTTTAGACCTAGAGTACACGTATTAGACCTGTGTTTTAGACCTAGAGTACATGTTTTAGACCTGTGCTTTAGACCCAGAGTACATGTATTAGACCTGTGTTTTAGACCTAGAGTACATGTATTAGACCTGTGCTTTAGACCCAGAGTACATGTATTAGACCTAGAGTACATGTATTAGACTTGTGTTTTAGACCTAGAGTACATGTATTAGACCTGTGTTTTAGACCTAGAGTACATGTTTTAGACCTGTGCTTTAGACCCAGAGTACACGTATTAGACCTGTGTTTTAGACCTAGAGTACATGTATTAGATCTACAGTACATGTATTAGACCTAGAGTACATTTATTAGACCTGTGTTTTAGACCTAGAGTACACGTATTAGACCTGTGTTTTAGACCCAGAGTACATGTATTAGACCTAGAGTACATGTATTAGACCTAGAGTGCATGTATTAGACCTACAGTACATGTATTAGACCTGTGTTTTAGACCTAGAGTACACGTATTAGACCTGTGCTTTAGACCCAGAGTACATGTATTAGACCTAGAGTACATGTATTAGACTTGTGTTTTAGACCTAGAGTACATGTATTAGACCTGTGTTTTAGACCCAGAGTACATGTATTAGACCTGTGTTTTAGACCCAGAGTACATTTATTAGACCTAGAGTACATGTATTAGACCTGTGTTTTAGACCTAGAGTACATGTACTAGACCTGTGTTTTAGACCTAGAGTACATGTATTAGACTTGTGTTTTAGACCTAGAGTACATGTACTAGACCTGTGTTTTAGACCTAGAGTACATGTATTAGACCTGTGTTTTAGACCCAGAGTACATGTATTAGACCTACAGTACATGTATTAGACCTGTGTTTTAGACCCAGAGTACATGTATTAGACCTAGAGTACATGTATTAGACCTGTGTTTTAGACCTAGAGTACATGTACTAGACCTGTGTTTTAGACCTAGAGTACATGTACTAGACCTGTGCTTTAGACCTACATAAAGTACAGTGTATTTGGAAAGTATTCAGACTTTTTCCACATTTCGTTACATTACAGCCTTATTCTAAAATGGATGAAATGTTCTCCAAAGCAATCTACACAAAATGACAAAACAGAAAGACATTTTTGCATATGTATAAAAACTTAAATAACTGTGATGGAACATTTTATACTGGTGCTTTTCTATTTACCAATTTCTGTGTTTGTGCTTTTCTAATAACCGTTTTCTGTGTTCATGCAAGTGACTGACTGAACGAACCCTCACTATCAGTATCTGCAATTTGGCAGTACGTCCAAAACCCTTGTTTTGAGAACAAAAGATATCTCTGTTTCAAGGTCTCAGCTTAGAGAGAAGAAGCCGCGTGGGGTATTGGTCTGTCACATGCATGACCCAGTACTGGTCAGTCACATGAAGGAAGCAAACGTTAGTGATTAATTAATTATGAATGAATAAGCTAAATCATGTAAATATAACTTGTCTGCATATAAGAGAACTAACGGGACTGCCCCGATAGAGCTCTTGATCGACATGTGTACATGGTGCATTGAGTTGGTTGGAACCTCTCCAGCACGCTGATAATAAACAATGATTTATACAAGATTGACTTTGAGTGTCCCATGTGTAAGAATTTCCAAAACAATTTGGTGTCAACGAACAGGATGATTGATTCTGCCTAAATCAAATCAAATTTTACTTGTCAAATACACATGGCTAGCAGATGTTAATGTGATTATTGCGAAATGCTTGTGCTTCTAGTTTAGAGCTTTCCATTGGGGGTCTGCGAGGAAAACTGGTGGCGCATTTTATGAAGTGTGAGGGAAATTCCAATTTGACCAAAAGACAACGAGACCCGCCCAGACCCTGACTGTGACTTGCCCAGGAGGAGACACGCCATCCGCAAAAATTAAGGGATGATATTTAAATTAATTTAAATTAATCTGTATAAAAATATAAATAAATGGTAAAAAAAATCTAATTAAGACGAGTACTGTATGAGAAGTCACTAGTCTAAGAGAAGACTAGAGTGAGGGCGTAACGGTATTCAAATCAAATCAAATGTTATGGGTCACATACACATGTTTAGCAGATTTAATGCGAGTGTAGCGAAATGCTTGTGCTTCTAGTTCCGACCATGCAGTAATGTCTAACAAGCAATCTAACAATTTCACAACAACTACCTTATACACACAAGTGTAAACTAATGAATAAGAATATGTACATATAAATATATGGATGAGCGATGGCCGAATGGCATAGGCAAGATGCAGTAGATGGTATAGAGTACAGTGTATACATATTAGATGAGTAATGTAGGGTATGTAAACATTACATAAAGTGGCATTGTTTAAAGTGACTAGTGATACATTTATTACATCCAATTTTTAATTATTAAGTGGCTAGAGATTTAAGTCAGTATATTGGTAGCAGCCACTCAATGTTAGTGATTGCTGTTTAACAGTCTGATGGCCTTGATATAGAAGCTGTTTTTCAGTCTCTCGGTCCCTGCTTTGATGCATCTGTACTGACCTCGCCTTCTGGATGATAGTTGGGTGAACAGGCAGTGGCTCGGGTGGTTTTTGTCCTTCATGATCTTTTTGGCCTTCCTGTGACATCGGGTGGTGTAGAGGTCCTGGAGGGCAGGTAGTTTGCCCCCGGTGATGCATTGTGCAGACCTCACTATCCTCTGGAGAGCCTTACAGTTGTGGCAGTTTCCGTACCAGGCGGTGATACAGCCCAACAGGATGCTCTTGATTGTGCATCTGTAAAAGCTTGTGAGGGTTTTAGGTGATAAGCCAAATTTCTTCAGCCTCCTGAGGTTGAAGAGGCACTGTTGCACCTTCTTCACCATGCTGTCTGTGTGGGTGGACCATTTCAGTTTGTCCGTGATGTACAGTGGGCAAAAAAGTATTTAGTAAGCCACCAATTGTGCAAGTTCTCCAACTAAAAAAGATGAGAGAGACCTGTAATTTTCATCATAGGTACACTTCAATTATGACAGACAAAATGAGAAGAAAAAAAATCCAGAAAATCACATTGTAGGATTTTTTATGAATTTATTTGCAAATGATGGTGGAAAATAAGTATTTGGTCACCTACAAACAAGCAAGATTTCTGGCTCTCACAGACCTGTAACTTCTTCTTTAAGAGGCTCCTCTGTCCTCCACTCGTTACCTGTATTAATGGCACCTGTTTGAACTTGTTATCAGTATAAAAAACACCTGTCCACAACCTCAAACAGTCACACTACAAACTCCACTATGGCCAAGACCAAAGAGCTGTCAAAGGACACCAGAAACAAAATTGTAGACCTGCACCAGGCTGGGAAGACTGAATCTGCAATAGTTAAGCAGCTTGGTTTGAAGAAATCAACTGTGGGAGCAATTATTAGGAAATGGAAGACATACAAGACCACTGATAATCTCCCTCGATCTGGGGCTCCACGTAAGATCTCACCCCGTGGGGTCAAAATGATCACAAGAACGGTGAGCAAAAATCCCAGAACCACACGGGGGGACCTAGTGAATGACCTGCAGAGAGCTGGGACCAAAGTAACAAAGCCTACCATCAGTAACACACTACGCCGCCAGGGACTCAAATCCTGCAGTGCCAGACGTGTCCCCCTGCTTAAGCCAGTACATGTCCAGGCCCGTCTGAAGTTTGCTAGAGAGCATTTGGATGATCCAGAAGAAGACTGGGAGAATGTCATATGGTCAGATGAAACCAAAATATAACTTTTTGGTAAAAACTCAACTCGTCGTGTTTGGAGGACAAAGAATGCTGAGTTGCATCCAAAGAACACCATACCTACTGTGAAGCATGGGGGTGGAAACATCATGCTTTGGGGCTGTTTTTCTGCAAAGGGACTAGGACGACTGATCCGTGTAAAGGAAAGAATGAATGGGGCCATGTATCGTGAGATTTTGAGTGAAAACCTCTTTCCATCAGCAAGGGCATTGAAGATGAAACGTGGCTGGGTCTTTCAGCATGACAATGATCCCAAACACACCACCCGGGCAACGAAGGAGTGGCTTCATAAGAAGCATTTCAAGGTCCTGGAGTGGCCTAGCCAATCTCCAGATCTCAACCCCATAGAAAATCTTTGGAGGGAGTTGAAAGTCTGTGTTGCCCAGCAACAGCCCCAAAACATCACTGCTCTAGAGGAGATCTGCATGGAGGAATGGGCCAAAATACCAGCAACAGTGTGTGAAAACCTTGTGAAGACTTACAGAAAACGTTTGACCTCTGTCATTGCCAACAAAGGGTATATAACAAATTATTGAGATAAACTTTTGTTATTGACCAAATACTTATTTTCCACCACAATTTGCAAATAAATTCATTAAAAATCCTACAATGTGATTTTCTGGATTTTTTTTCTCATTTTGTCTGTCATAGTTGAAGTGTACCTATTATAAAAATTACAGGCCTCTCTTATCTTTTTAAGTGGGAGAACTTGCACAATTGGTGGCTGACTAAATACTTTTTTGCCCCACTGTATATTTCGAGGAACTTAACTTTCCATCTTCTCCACTACTGTCCTGTCGGTGTGGATAGGGAGGTGCACACTCTGTTGTTTCCTGAAGTCCACGATCATCTCCTTTGTTTTGTTGACATTGAGTGTGAGGTTATTTTCCTGACACCACATAAGCATTTAGAGAGAAAGAGATGTCTACATGGCCTGCAGCCACTGCAAAATAACGCAAGGTGTTTTTGAACACAAGGTGTTATTTAAATGAATAGGAAGTAGTGGCAAGAGAACCATTGAAGGTACATATGGTGCATAGCAAGTAACGACAAGAGAATCGTTGAAGATCACATGGGGATGGGATAATGAGGAGATTACAGAGTGTGTTTGGGAATAGTACTAAGTGAATGTGGATTTGAAAGTTGTGTGATTGTGAGAAATGACATATTAAGCTGATTGAAATTTGGATAATAAATTGATTGAAATTATAACTATTAAGATAGAAATTTGGATTTAAACTACTGATGGAAAATTGGATAATAAGAGATTGAAATGTAGCTATAAATCACTGAGTGAATGAGAGCTAGAATTTTCCCTAGAACTTCTAACAGCTGGAGGCAGGGCTTTCTCATATAGAGCTCCATTTTTATGGAATGGTCTGCCTACCCATGTGAGAGACGCAGACTCGGTCTCAACCTTTATGTCTTTACTGAAGACTCATCTCTTCAGTGGGTCATATGATTGAGCGTAGTCTGGCCCAGGAGAGTGAAGGTGAACAGAAAGGCTCTGGAGCAACGAACCGCCCTTGCTGTCTCTGCCTGGCCGGTTCCCCTCTCTCCACTGGGATTCTCTGGCTCTAACCCTATTACAGGGGCTGAGTCACTGGCTTACTGGTGCTCTTCCATGCTGTCCCTAGGAGGGGTGCGTCACTTGAGTGGGTTGAGTCACTGACGTGATCTTCCTGTCTGGGTTGACGCCCCCCCCCCCTGGGTTGTGCCGTGGTGGAGATTTTTGTGGGCTATGCTTGGCCTTGTCTCAGGATGGTAAGTTGGTGGTTGAAGATATCCCTCTAATGACGTGGGGGCTGTGCTTTGGCAAAGTGGGTGCGGTTTTATCCTGCCTGTTTGGCCCTGTCTGGGGGTATCATCGGATGGGGCCACAGTGTCTCCAGACCCCTCCTGTCTCAGCCTCCAGTATTTATGCTGCAGTAGTTTATGTGTCGGGGGGCTAGGGTCAGTTTGTTATATCTGGAGTACTTCTCCTGTCTTATCCGGTGTCCTGTGTGAATTTAAGTATGCTCTCTCTAATTCTCTCTTTCTCTCTGTCTCTCTCTCTCGGAGGACCTGAGACCTAGCACCATGCCTCAGGACTACCTGGCTTGCTGTCCCCAGTCCACCTGGTCGTGCTGCTGCTCCAGTTTCAACTGTTCTCCCTGCGGCTATGGAACCCTGACCTGTTCACCAGACATGCTACCTGTCACAGACTTGCTGTTTTTAACTCTCTAGAGACAGCAGGAGCAGTAGAGATACTCTCAATGATCGGCTATGAAAAGCCAACTGACATTTACTCCTGAGGTGCTGACTTGCTGCACCTCTGACAACTTCTGTGATTATTATTTTTTGACCATGTTGGTCATTTATGAACATTTGAACATCTTGGCCATGTTCTGTTATAATCTCTACCCAGCACAGCCAGAACAGGACTGGTCAACCCTCATAGCCTGGTTCCTCTCTAGGTTTCTTCCTAGGTTTTGGCTATTCTAGGGAGTTTTTCCTAGCCACCGTGCTTCTACACCTGCATTGCTTGCTGTTTGGGGTTTTAGGCTGGGTTTCTGTATAGCACTTTGAGATATCAGCTGATGTAAGAAGGGCTATATAAATACATTTGATTTGATCAGTCAGGGGACTAGCTCTAATGCGAAAGAGGTGAATGAATACCCCAACCAGTTCTGTGTGAGCTGAGTTTTTAAATCTATATCGTTATTTATGGTTCTGTCCACCACCACCCGTCGGATCTACAGGTAGAGGATAACATGTCTCAGAGATCTCATTCAAGGGTAACATGTTTCTGAGAATAACATGTTTAATTAGTAATGAGGATAACATGATAACATGTCCCATTAGAGGATAACATGATTATGCGTCTCATTAGTAATGAGGATAACATGTCTCTGAGGGTAACATGACTTTAGATTACATGAGGATAACATGACTCATCAGTGGAGTTTGATGGTATAACGTTATTATGTATGTGGATATATGAAAGGAGAAAGTACTATTCCCGAATATGCTGTTAAATAGAACACTAGAGTGAATATTCAGACCCCTGTATGAACAGGACACTCGTGTAGAGGAATTTGTGATGTAACACAAATGTATAATGCTTACTAGAGGTAAAGTAGCATGATATTGAGTGTAATGGGTTACTAGAGATCTGATGAAGTAACAATAGAAAAAATAATAATATACAACTTGCAAAATGGAAACTGCATCTGTTTCCCTGTCTGTGCTGTCTCAGGTGCCAGACTTATCATGGACCGTGATCACCATCTACAGGGGACTGTCAGACGGTGCCAACCCAGTTAATACATATTGATCCCTCCAAAGTATTACATGCTAATCTTAAAATATAGGACATTTAATAAGTGGAAATAGAAAGTGAATATTCAACAGAAATGTGACATACATATATAGAGTAACATTGTTAGGGTAGACTAAAATTAAAACAGTGCCTTCCAGTGTGGAGAAAATTATGTTTGTGTTGTTTTAAACCTTGCAATTGCAGGAAAAGCAGAACATTGTTTGAGAGTGATCCGGGTGTATGAGCAGTAGTGATTGAGGTCTTCCTACTGGGAAGAAGGGAGTCCTAGTTGAAGGAAACAGATATGGAGACCAGTGAAATTAACAAAGTGAATGGTAATTGGCTTTCAGATAGCATTCTAATAATGCACTGTCTTAGTAATTTGAAGAAGTAAATGTTTCAATATAAGGTCACATGACAAACAGAGGGATTGAGCATCAAAGCCTGGTAAACTGCTCTCGTGTTTAAGTCATCTGTTGTTAAATAGGCTTCCTGTGGAACAATAAATACATTTGGGACAGAGGTCGGAATAATTGAATAAGACACGTTTTTGACTATTTATTTCTCAATTCTATACTATGGGTAGCAACAGTGATTTAAGTAAGAAGGTAATGTCGTCTAAAAAAATCATCTGTTTCCATTACGTGGAACTGCATCCAAATATTTTTAGTACCGAATATTGAGCTGATTTATTTAAACCTTTATTTAACTAGGTGTTGAAGGAATTTAATTCCTCTGTTTTAATTCCCAATTAAAATTAAACACTCTGTCAATTCATAAGAATTTGTAAGACCCTTATTTTATAGGAATGGACAGAGCTCGGTCTTAAAAGTCAAGTAACAGCCTTTATTCAAGAGAGTACTGAGTACACACACATTTTACCACAGGTTATAAACTGAAAATGACGTCAGCGTTTTCTAAATGTTCCGTCTCTTCTTGACACTGGTAGAAAGGCTCTATAGCTCTCAAGCCTTCCCTCCTCGCCTAGAGCCAAGGTCAGTCAGTGTAGATAAGCATTCTAGTCAGTCTGGAGATATAGTTCATTCATTTGTACCAAGGAACAGACCGTCATTGTTCTAAACTCTTGACCACATTCACACACACATTATCTTCAGTACTGGTATCAAGAAAGAAAACTCATACATATATAGTATTCTGATTAGTACATATACAGTAACACACTAGTATTCTGATTAGTCAGTCCTGATTGAAATGTATACATAATTAGTCATTATAGGTAAAAGGCTTAAGAGGGTTTTATAAATAAGCATTAACCAGTGGGTCTTGCGACGGGGAATACAGAGATTACCAGTTTACAGAGGAGTATAGAGTGCAGTGATGTGTCCTTTAAGGAGCACTGGTGGCAAATCTGATGGCCGAATGGTAAAGAACATCTAGCCGCTCGAGAGCACCCTTACCTGCCGATCTATAAATGATGTCTCCGTAATCTAGCATGGGTAGGATGGTCATCCGAATCAGGGTTAGTTTGTCAACTGGGGTGAAAGAGGAGCAATTACGATAGAGGAAACCAAGTCTTGATTTAACTTTAGCCTGCAACTTTGATATGTGCTGAGAGAAGGACAGTGTAACGTCTAGCCATAATCCCAAGTACTTGTGTGAGGTGACTACCTCAAGCTCTAAACCCTCAGAGGTAGTAATCACACTTCTGGGGAGAGGGGCATTATTCTTACCAAACCACATTACCTTTGTTTTGGAGGTGTTCAGGACAAGGTTAAGGACAGAGAAAGCTTGTTGGACACTAAGAAAACTTTGTTGTAGAGAATTTATCACAAAATCCAGGGAGGGGCCCGCTGAGTATAAAACTGTATCATCTGCATTTAAATAGATGAGAGAGCTTCCTACTGCCTGAGCTATGTTGTTGATGTAAATTGAGAAGAGTGTGGGGCCTAGGATTGAGCCTTGGGGTACTCCCTTGGTGACAGGCAGTGGCTGAGACAGCAGATTTTCTGACTTCATACACTGCACTCTTTGAGAGAAGTAGTTAGCAAACCAAGTTAACTCAGCTCTCACCACAACCCCAAACAGCCTGTTCCCCACAGTGGGGCTCAGTGGGATTGGAACGTGGCCCAGAAACGGGCTCCTCACTGACTCCAGCTTTAATGCACTTTACTAGGAGAGTATACTTCGGAAAGTATTCAGACCCCTTGACTTTTTCCACATTTTGTTAAGTTACAGCCTCATTCTGAAATTGTTGGCAATGACAGAGGTCAAACGTTTTCTGTAAGTCTTCACAAGGTTTTCACACACTGTTGCTGGTATTTAGGCACATTCCTCCATACAGATCTCCTCTAGAGCAGTGATGTTTTGGGGCTGTTGCTGGGCAACATGTACTTCCAACTCCCTCCAAAGATTTTCTATGGGGTTGAGATCTGGAGACTGGCTAGGCCACTCCAGGACCTTGAAATGCTTCTTACGAAGCCACTCCTTCGTTGCCCGGGCGGTGTGTTTGGGATCATTGTCATGCTGAAAGACCCAGCCACGTTTCATCTTCAATGCCCTTGCTGATGGAAGGAGGTTTTCACTCAAAATCTCACGATACATGGCCCCATTCATTCTTTCCTTTACACGGATCAGTCGTCCTAGTCCCTTTGCAGAAAAACAGCCCCAAAGCATGATGTTTCCACCCCCATGCTTCACAGTAGGTATGGGGGAAAGCCCCAAAGCATTCTTTGTCCTCCAAACACGACGAGTTGAGTTTTTACCAAAAAGTTATATTTTGGTTTCATCTGACCATATGACATTCTCCCAATCTTCTTTTGGATCATCCAAATGCTCTCTAGCAAACTTTAGACGGGCCTGGACATGTACTGGCTTAAGCAGGGGGACACGTCTGGCACTGCAGGATTTGAGTCCCTGGCGGCGTAGTGTGTTACTGATGGTAGGCTTTGTTACTTTGGTCCCAGCTCTCTGCAGGTCATTCACTAGGTCCCCCCGTGTGGTTCTGGGATTTTTGCTCACCGTTCTTGTGATCATTTTGACCCCACGGGGTGAGATCTTACGTGGAGCCCCAGATCGAGGGAGATTATCAGTGGTCTTGTATGTCTTCCATTTCCTAATAATTGCTTCCACAGTTGATTTCTTCAAACCAAGCTGCTTACCTATTGCAGATGCAGTCTTCCCAGCCTGGTGCAGGTCTACAACTTTGACAGCTCTTTGGTCTTGGCCATAGTGGAGTTTGTAGTGTGACTGTTTGAGGTTGTGGACAGGTGTCTTTTATACTGATAACAAGTTCAAACAGGTGCCATTAATACAGGTAACGAGTGGAGGACAGAGGAGCCTCTTAAAGAATAAGTTACAGGTCTGTGAGAGCCAGAAATCTTGCGTGTTTGTAGTATTAATGGCACCTGTTTGAACTTGTTATCAGTATAAAAGACACCTGTCCACACAATAGTCAGGGATGCAATCTAGCCACCTTTTGGCGAAATTTGCCATTTTGAATCCAGCAATACTTGCTATTTCCAAGGCTCAGCCAATCATTCACATAGCAACAGAATGCAGCATGCGACGGAAGAGAGAAGAGACAACCAGTTTGCTAGTTACCACATCAACGCATGCTCTGGAAATACAGCAGATAGTAGAAAGGCAGTTTGCCAGTTAACTTACAGCAGCGCGTCCCCTGAACGATAACGAAGAGGTAGGGGAGAAGCCTGACTATGGAGACGGGAGAAGGTGATGAAGCGTACATCATGAACTGTAACCGAAAAATACAACTGGCATTTGGAAAGTGTGAGGTGAGGGAGAAAGTGTGGTGGAACAAGTGCAATATTTAGATGTGTGTGTGTGTGTGTGTGTGTGTGTGTGTGTGTGTGTGTGGTCACAAGCATTCTATTATAAAGGCTCTCATGTCTAACTGCAATATAAGTGTATTGTTTTTAGCATTGTTAAGTATCTAACGTTACTAGCTGGATCAAATTATCTGTTAGCTAGCCAGAGAAATGTTGAGCAACATTAGCCAGCTTAACTGATCAAATAATTGAGTTTATGGTGTGAAAATTATCTGGCTAATAAAGTCAGACAGATAACGTTATTTAGCTAACGTTACAACATCAGATGAGCTAACGTTAGTAAACCTAACCAATTCGCTGTAGTTTTAACTGGTATATGACACCTTGCCGTTCCTCAAGTTATAACACGTTAGTTGCTTACTGGACCCTGGATCTGTGTGAAATGTTGACTAGTTAATTTGCTAACGAACTAACTACGATCTGTGAAGTAATGTTTAACCTCTACAGTATGTGGTTAATTTTCAGAAAGAGAGAATTAGGTGAAAATGAGGCGTTGCTTGTTAAACAAGTGGATTCAGGGATAAAGTGTAGCTGGAGCTGGGCCTGGCTTAAGCTGGATGCCCCTATAGAGGTGAAAGGAACACCACACACTTTCCCTATTTCTCACTTTTTAAGTCGTGGATAGAAAGAGGTATGCCAGGTGTACTCTGCCTGAAAGAGATCAATTATGCCAACAAAGGGTATCATGCTCTGCTGGCCCATTGTAGGACAGATGTCCACAGGCAGAAAATGTAATAATGTGCAGTGTAGCCCAAAGATATTGCTTTTGTTGTGTTGCACTTGACAGTAACATTTGTGAGTGAGGATTATAAAACATTTTACTCAGTAAATGTTATTTTTTGCACACATATAGCCTTGAGCACTTGATAGATGTCTACTATAGTGGCCACTATAATAGAGCAAAAATAAGTGCAATATTTAGAGGTGTGTGTGTGTGGTCACAAGCATTCTATTATAAAGGCTGTCATGGCTAACTGCAATATAAGTGTATTGTTTTTTCTCAAGACTTGTGTCATTTGCTGTAAAGTCTAGGCAACAAATAACATTGAATTGCTTTCTTTACCCGAGTTAGGTTCACCACTTATTCAACCACTCATTAACCACTTATTTTTACACACAGAGACTGATCATGTAGATCATATTCTTTGTTGTTTAATTAGTTAAAACCTGCATTTCCCCCTAGCAGGGATTTATTTTGCATGTTTCAGTGCAACAAAAAAAAAAAGGGTCACCTTTTCGGGCACTCACCAGTTTGCATCCCGGAATAATAATCATAATAACAATCATGACAATAATAATAATATTATGAAGATGACATCAACGATATTGATAATAATAATATGAATAATAATAATAATACAAGCTACTTATATAGCGCTTTTCGAGGACTCAATGTCACTTTACAATTCTAGAGAACAAACAAACAAAAATGTCAACAACACAGCATGAAACAAAGAGTAAGGGGGTAGGACACATGGAAGGGAATGTATGAGTGAGTGAGCAGGTATTGTGTGTGTGTGAGTGGGAGAAAGAGTGTGGGTGTTTGAGAAGTGAGAATGGGGGGGGGGGGTGAAGAGGTAGGTCTTTAGGCGGGACTGACATATGGTGACCAGCCACACAGGAAGAGGCCAGACATACCAGACAGGACTTGACAGCTTTGAGTTTCTCCGAGTACAGGAGTCGCAGGCCACATCTCCAGGTCCAGAATAATAGTGAACAGGAGGAGCAGCTTGGAGTCCTGTCTTCTTCAGATTCTCCACCAATTCAGCCAGCAGAGGGTTTCTGTTCAGAACAGCCTTGGGATGAATGTCTGTCTGCACTGGGGGCAGCTGATCATCCTGATCAAAGCTGTCCTTAATACAGCCCATACAGTATATGTGTCCACAGGGAATACCCAAAGGATCCTTCAGTAGATCCAGACAGATGGGACAACTGATGGAATCCTTGGATTTTGCCATGTTGGATCTGACACTACCAGACTGAGCATAAAGAGATACTTTCTGTTTCTCTAGGAGTGTCTGTGCTTATAAGTGGGAATATTTCCTGGTTAAGTAAGTGTACTCGTACCTTTACATGGTGTGGTGTTGGACAGAGGCAAGGAAGAGACCGCTGTGATTGTGATTGGTCAACCAGAGGTGGCTGTGAATGGGGAAGACAGGAGTATTTGGACTGGAGTTCTGCCTCCGTTCTTCAGAATCAGAAAACTGTAAGTATGCAAATTAACCAGACTTGATCTTTACACATTTGTATCATGACAGAATGCATTCAAAACAATCACATTGGTCTGGGAACAGGAGCCGTGGTTTCTTGCAAAAAAATTTAACCCCACACACATATATATCACAAAGAATGATTAAATTAATTAAACACACTAGTACACTTCAAAACACTTGACACAAACTTGTTTCATATACATTTGTATTTATTATACAAAATGTAAATATTTCACAACACTGACATGTGAAGTCACAAAAAAGAAAAATAATTAAACCATTACACAAGTCGTCTCATTGCCAGTGCATTAAAATAAAGCTTTCTTAATAACAATGGGTTTGAATCACCAGTTCATATCTGTGCAGTAGTATTTAGTATATTTTCAGAGTTCTGAACTACAGCATTGAGGAATAGGATGAAGTTATGTCTGAGGAATGGTTAGCTGCTCCTAGATTTGTGTCTGAGGAAAAATGTCTACCGAGAGGCAGTATTGACAACATGGACAGGACCAGACACTCATTATTCAACCAGACTGTTGTTATGCCAAACAACATATTTATGACAAATAATAATAGTGCCGGGGGGGATAGCTGCCGTTTTACGGGCTCCTAACCAATTGTGCTGTTTGTGTTTTTTCACATTGTTTTTAACTTATTTTGTACATAATGTTACTGCTACCATCTCCTATGACCAAAACCAGCTTATGGATATCAGAACAGCGACTATTCACCTCAAACTGGATGAAGATTTTTTCTTGAATAAGTCTGACGCGAAAGATATACTGTTGCTCCCGGACCAGGCCCAAATTCCTGTCATTCGCATGAAGAAAAGACGGAGATACAGAGGACGCAGATCCGGGTGCCTTGTGAGAATTCGTTGGAGAGTGGGTATCCCGCCTCCACCATCCGTTAAATTGGCCAACGTGCAATCACTGGAGAATAAACTGGATGAGCTCCGTTATTGACTATCCTACCAGCGGGACATTAAACACTGTAATATCTTATGTTTCACAGAGTCGTGGATGAACAACAACACGGATAATGTAGTTGGCTGACTTTTCCGTGCATCAGTAGGATAGAACAGTAGAACAGTCCGGTAAGACAAGGGGTGGTGGTTTGTGCCTATTTGTCAAAAACAGCTTGTTCTCAATGTCTAATAATAAAGGAAGTGCTGGTGATTCTCTGATGTGGACAACTACCTAGGTGTCTGGTTAGACGCACCGCTTTGCTCGATCTTGGCCAGGTCGCACTTGTAAATGAGAACTTGTTCTCAACTGGCCTACCTGGTTAAATAAAGGTGAAATAAAATAATAATGCTACAGGACTGGTTTTGCTAGCACAGACGAATAAGTTCCAGGATTCATCCAATGGCATTGAGGAATATACCACCTCAATCACCGGCTTTATCAAGAAATGCATTGACGACGTCATCCCCACAGTGACCGTACGTACATATCCCAACCAGAAACCATGGATTACAGGCAACATCCGCACCGAACTAAAGGCTAGAGCTGCGCTTCAGCAGGTATACCTCTCTGGTCACCCCCAAAACCAATTCTTCCTTTGGTCGCCTCTCCTTCCAGTTCTCTGCTGCCAATGACTGGAACGAACTACAAAAATCTCTGAAACTGGAAACACTTATCTCCCTCACTAGCTTTAAGCACCAACTGTCAGAGCAGCTCACAGATTACTGTACCTGTACATAGCCCACCTATAAATTAGCCCAAACAACTACCTCTTTCCCTACTGTATTTATTTATTTATTTTGCTCCTTTGCACCCCATTATTTTTATTTCTACTTTGCACATTCTTCCACTGCAAATCTACCATTCCAGTGTTTTATTTGCTATATTGTATTTACTTTGCCACCATGGCCTTTTTTTTTTTGCCTTTACCTCCCTTATCTCACCTAATTTGCTCACATCGTATATAGACTTGTTTATACTGTATTATTGACTGTATGTTTGTTTTACTCCATGTGTAACTCTGTGTCGTTGTATGTGTCGAACTGCTTTGCTTTATCTTGGCCAGGTCGCAATTGTAAATGAGAAGTTGTTCTCAACTTGCCTACCTGGTTAAATAAAGGTGAAATAATTTTTTTAATTTTTTTTTTTAAAGTGTCAATACAGGACTAAGATTGAATTCCACCTGGACAAAAGGAACACCTATGTGAGAATGCTTCTCATTGACTACAGCTCAGTGTTCAACACCATAGTGCCCACAAAGCTCATCACTAAGCTAATGACCCTGGGACTAAACATCTCCCTTTGCATCTGGATCCTGGATGTCCTGATGGGCCGCCTCCAGGTAGTAAGGGTAGGAAACATCACATCTACCACACTGATCCTCAACACGGGGGCCCCTCAGGGGTGCGTGCTTAGTCTCCTCCTGTACTCCCTGTTCACCCATAACTGTGTGGTCAAGCACGACTCCAACACCACCATTAAGTTTGTTGACGACACAACGGTGGTAGGCCTGATCACCGACAACGATGAGACAGCCACTAGAGAGGTCGTCGGAGACCTGGCAGTGTAGTGCCAGGACAACAACAACTTCTCACAAAATGTAAGCAAGACAAAGGAGTTGATCGTGGACTACAGGAAAAGGAGGGCCAAACACACCCCCATTCACATCAATGGTGCTGTAGTGGAGCGGGTCGAGAGTTTCAAGTTCCTTGGTGTCCACATCAGCAACAAACTATCATGGTCCAAACACACCAAAACAGTTGTGAAGAGGGCACAACAACAACTTTTCCCTCTCAGGAGACTGAAGAGACTTGGCATGGGTCCCCAGATCTTTCAAAAGTTCTACAGCTGTACCAAAAGCACCCTGACCATTTGCATCACCTCCTGGTATGGCAACTGCTCAGCATTCAAGCATAAAACACTACAGAGGGTAGTGCGTATGGCCCAGTACATCGCTGGGGCCAAGCTTCCTGCCATCCAGGACCTATATACTGGGCAGTGTCAGAGGAAGGCCCCAAAAAATTGTCAAAGACTCCAGTCACCCAAGTCATAGACTGTTCTCTCTGCTACCGCACGGCAAGCGGTACTGGAGCACCAAGTCTAAGTCCAAAAGGCTCCTTAACAGCTTCTACCCCCAAGCCATAACACACAATTCATAAAAAGGGCCACCTGGACTATTTGCATTGACCCTCCCCCCCCTTTAATTTTTTTACACTGCTGTACTCGCTGTTTATTATCTATATTCACTTTACCCCTACCTACATGTACAAATGACCTCAACTAACCTGTAGCCCATTGACTCGGTATCGGTACCCCCTGTGTATAGCCTCATTATTGACTCGGTATCGGTAGCCCCTGTATATAGCCTCCCATTGACTCGGTATCGGTAGCCCCTGTATATAGCCTCCCATTGACTCGGTACCGGTACCCCCTGTATATAGCCTCATTATTGACTCGGTATCGGTACCCCCTGTATATAGCCTCCCATTGACTCGGTATCGGTAGCCCCTGTATATAGCCTCACATTGACTCGGTACCGGTACCCCCTGTATATAGCCTCATTATTGACTCGGTATCGGTACCCCCTGTATATAGCCTCCCATTGACTCGGTACCGGTACCCCCTGTATATAGCCTCCCATTGACTCGGTACTGGTACCCCCTGTATATAGCCTCATTATTGTAATTGTATTGTGTTACTTTAGTTTATTTAGTAAATATTTTTTTAACTCCATTTTCTTAAAACTGCATTGGTTAGGGGCTTGTAAGCATTTCACGGTCCACAACCGTTGTATTCAGCGCATGTGACAAATACAATTTTATTTTATTTGATGACAGAGAAGAATGCATTCCTTTATCTCACCACTAGAGGGGAAGAAACAGTTATACTGCAGGTCTACAACAACCACAGAAACGCACTTGTTAATTAATTACATTGTTTTGCGATATGAGATCTCTAGATTAAAAGTGAGTTACTAGCTAGGTTTCCATCCAATTGGCGGCAGATTTTTATGCACACATTCTAAAATCCCCCCCCCCCCCCCCCCCCCCCCACCACTTTTTTTTAAATGCGCAGTTTCCCACCAGAGATATGGTTCAATCAAATTGACTTGTAGATAAAAGTCTGTGTGTGATGACGTAGGTCACAAAAATTACTTTTGCGGTTAAATTCCCATGTACCAAATAAAACGAATACAAGTCCATTGCATTCAACTCAAAAAAATAATATTTTTTTTTAAATAGCAAATGTGCCTACTCTGGTATGGGCATGTGCGCTCAAGCCAACAGTTCGCAGATGCAGTGCGGATATTCCATATGACAGTTAATATATCAATATTTGCACATGAAAGTGTTTCCACTAAAAAGCTTGGATGGAAACCTGGTTAGTATTATCCTTTTCTTCTGGAATTAAAGAGCTAAATATTCAGGTCCATAATAAATAGATATATCCATAATGCATTCCTCCTCTAAATATTATTTTGTACATTATCACTAGACTTAGTTTGTGTAACACATAAAACAGACCACGGTTGTGATCATCCATTTCCCTTTTGTTGAATCAACAGTTTGTAGCTTGTAGCTTGTCTATCACTACAATGCAGTAATAGTATCAGAAACGTGACTGCTTGACATTTTACTCTCTCACACATACAGTGACATGCATGGGTAGATTAAAATAATTGGAAAATGAAGACATATTGTTTAAACCAATGCAAGCGCCTCAATCAGAGGCATTCCTCAGGTAGCCAGGTTGTACAGCTCCCTTGTCATTCTTGTCTGTTTGTCACATTATTCACTTCACAGAGTAGGGTGAAATTGCCCCTAATCACTGATCTAAGGTCATGTGTTTTTTCCCCGTAATGGTCAAGTTTAGGACTTGAGGCGGGAACGTTGATCCTAAATCTGTACCTAAGGGCAACTTCAACCCAGAGCGACAGATTCACAGTACAGACTGTTTTGAGTGCTGTATCAACTCAAGCTAACAGGACTGAGAGGGAGCAGGGTTGTATGAGTGAGAGTAGACACACACCTCAAGTGCTTTCCTTTGTGTAAAACAAACAAATGGCAACTTGACGACACATCTTTACACCTGATCAAAAGGTTTTCCTATTGTAAAAAAAAATCCAGTATTTAATTCTCTTGGGGCCAATCCTAACTTGAGATCAAATATTCCATTGACATGAATCCATTATTTACACAAACGTCAGTTAAATTGCCGTTACGTGGTGTTTCAAGTTAGGACTTGTCCCGAAGAGAAGTAGTGATTGTTATGGTGATGTTTTAGTGTACCAGATGTATCGTCATGACGATGGCCACTATGTTGGAAGTTGATCCTGGAACAATAAGAGCCCTCAGAACACTGTGCACCTCTTGCCCCTCTTCTTGACGGGTGGGGGGCACAGCACAGCACGGATGGCCTCGTCAAATACCGTCTTCAACCCTCGCTGGGTCAGGGCCGAGCACTCCAGGTACTTCACAGCACCTGACCACCACACACAAACAAACATCTTTATTACACATCTATAATCAAATTAAGTATTTTATCCATTAGTTAATCTGACACTTAGTAAATAGATAAAGGGCTTAATTGCCAAAATCTCACACTATCCCTTTAAAAAGGTACAGACTCAGACATATGACATCAAGCACAGAGGGTCACTTGCTGTTTGGGGCAATACCCTGTGAAAATAACCACCCCGCTATACTTCGGTATCATATGCCCTAATCTTGTGAATGGACTTCACGATTATATCATCAAATTTGTGAGAACGCTGTAATTTTTTTATATATACAGTACCAGTGAAAAGTTTGGACACACCTACTTTATTGTAGAATAATAGTTAAGACATCCAAACTATGAAATTACACATATGGAATCATGTAGTAACTGAAAAAGTGTTAACAAATCAAAATAGATTTGATATTTGAGATTCTTCAAAGTTGCCACCATTTGCTAAGATGACAGCTTTGCACACTCTTGGTATTTTGTCAACCAGCTTCATTAGGTACAGTAGTAGGTAGTCACCTGGAATACATTTCAATTAACAGGTGTGCCTTGTTAGACAGCTTTAAAATAAAAATTAAAAAAGGCGCAGCAGCCTCTCTTTCTCGCTCTCTCATGAAGCAACGCCCACCTCTACAAGTGCCCCGTCTAATCCAATAGCGTGGTTATATGCAAATACAAGAGGCCCAGTCTTACCCAATCATATCAATCCAAATAACCTCTGCGGAACCTTGGGACAAGCAGGCAGAAAGATGTGACCGCAGTTCAACTGTTAATATCACAGATATACTGGTAACTAAGCTCTTTCTTTGTTTTATATGGCTTGTTAAAAATGTAAAAAAGTTGACTTTAAAAACTGTTTATTGAAAAACGACTGGACTGAACAGTTAATTCATTCTCCCCCAAACTAGCACAAAACCAATGTGTCTGATATGCAGCAAGCCCGTAACTCTTGTGAAAAGTGCCAATGTTAGGCTCCATTATGACACCAGGCATAGTAAATTCGATCAGATGTATCCCCTACACACACACACAGAGGTGAGAACAAACAAGATTAACCAACTCAAATCCCAATATGAAAAAGGTCCACCAAAGTCCTTGTCAATTCCCTGACATACTAACAACGTGCAATGGAGTGTTCACTGAGGATAGCTTGGGTTTTGGGAAAACCAAAACTTTTTCAGACGCTGAGATGGTAAACGGACACATATGTGAAGATGCTGTCACCTTCCTTGAAGGTGAACAAAAAGGATGAGCTCAGAGAAAAGATCAAACAGATCGTCAGATTCACAGCAATGAGGAGAACTGAAATATTAGCTGAAGATTTAACTACACCATATGATGCGGTCATTCAGAATACACCATGCATTTCATTATCTGTGGATGAATCAACAGATAACACTGATAATGCCCAGCTTCTTGTGTTTGTCAGATTTTATAACGAAACAAAGAAGGAATTCTGTGAGGAGCTGTTGGGCTTAACCCATCTAGAAGCACACACAGGTAGAGGAAATCCATGAGGTCATCAAAGGGATGCTGACAAAAAGGGGGATAGATCTGAAGATCATGGTCTCAAACACCAAAGATGGAGCTCCAGCCATGATTGGAAGAGGGACAGACATTACATCACACCTCAAATCAACTGACTGTTGAGCTGCAGGGACGGGACAACACAGTTGTGATATGATAACAGCAGTCCGGGCTTTCCAGGAGACAGAGGTTTCCAACCATGTAGATTTAATCCAGAAGCTGATGGAGAACTTCAAGGCAAGCTTTGATGACTTCACTGTTGGAAGAGAACTGCTGCTGCTCATCCAGAACCCCTTATTAGTCACAAATGTGACAAAAAGTTGTCAGAAGAAGCCAAACAGATCTTACATCACTGACATGGAGTTGATTAAGCTGCAAGAAAATGTGTCTTTAAAGGAGCAGGCTGGTGATTGTGATTGTCCCGGAATGCTGCTTAGCAGACAGGTCAAGCGGCTCTGCCTGCTTGACAGAGCCGCTAAGCTGCTAGCCATCAAGCTAACGAAGTTAGTCCCAGATGAGTTTTCCAATGGAGCTTTCGGTCTACGCTTTGTTTCAGGACAAACCGGATCACTCAGAGTTACAATGCGGCAATTGTTTGCTTGCCAAGGATTATAGGCATGAGGTGGCTTCCTTGATCACGCATGTTGCCCATGTAAGAAACTGGGGAAAACGCAGAGTGGAATGATTACCTTTTCTACGCTGGTGGCTGGATGGCGTTTGCGCTTGTTGGATGCATCTCCGCCTTGTCGTTTGTCATTATCCGACTGGCAGGTGTTGCCCGGGGCTCCTCTATCTTATAGCGGAGTCGAAGGAGCACAGCAAGAGGAACAAGGCAATCAACGATGGTCGCATGTCATGAGCCGTGGAAGCTAAAGACAGCGGCTTCCCACAAAGCAGTCTACACTTCCATCGAGAGGTCCGGAGCGGATTCAAATAATGAATTGTTTAGCCGTCCAGCAGCTTGATCTTCCTGCACCTTTGTTGCTGGGTGTAATGCTGTCTGTAGCCGCAATGCCTACTCCTACGATTTCAAAATCGACGTTGGCAACCTTCCGTTCCTGCTCTGAATTGAGCGGGGCCTCTCCATCTGTCGGAGGCCTGCATCATCCTGTGAAGCATGGGAGTGGGCAGCTTTCCTCATCCTTCTCGTCAGCCATGATTTTGGGCAGCTCCATGGTAAGAAATGTGACTGTTCCTATCTCGGAGATGGAGTAAATGACATTACCAAGCTGCTCCCGAATGTACTACATCAGGGCAAATTGATTTTATCGTAGTCCATGTGGGTTTTCATTACATTATGAAGGACAGCTCTGAACAGTTGAAACTAGATTTTAAAGAGCTGATTGACTCTCTGCTAGACACTAAAAAAATACCCATCATATTTGGCCTTGTGCCCTCAATGAATCGTGGCATGAACGCTTTTGCAGGATTCTTTCTCTTCACAACTGGCTACATGATTATTGCAGCTGAAATGGGTGAAACATTTGTTGACAATTTCGATACCTTCTGGAAACAAAACACATTTTATAAGGAGGATGGGATAAAGGTAAAAAATAAAATGACTGTAAAAACTGTCAAATCCATGTGGATTGATGAGGAATTAAAAAATGTTATGGTTGAGAGGGATGAGGCTAAAGGAATGGCAAATAAGTCTGGCTGCACAACCAATTGGCAACTGTATTGCAAATTGAGAAATGGTGTGACTAAACTGAATAAAAATAAGAATCTACACTATGAAACAAAGATAAAAGACACAGAGAATGATAGTAAAAAGCTTTAGAGCACCTTAAATTACATTTTGGGAAAAAAGGCTAACTCCGCCCCATCCTTCATTGAATCAGATGGCTCATTCATCACAAAACCCACTGATATTGCCAATTACTTAAATTTTTATTTTTCATTGGCAAGATTAGCAAACTTAGTCATGACATGCCAGCAACAAACGTTGCCACTACACAAAGTATATCTGACCAAACTATGAAAGACAAGTATTGTAATTTTTACACCCCCTGCTATATTGTGGATAAAGAGAGTGTCTAACAGAACACAGAGGGTGTTTTTTAATGGAAGCCTCTCCAACATATAGGAGAAGCTTCTTCAAAAAATGGCCACTTTAATAAATGTAACACTAGTCACTTTAATAATGTAACCTTTAAAGTTTACATATCTTGCATTACTCATCTCATATACTGTATTCTGTACTATCTATTGCAGCTTAGCTTATGCTTCTCGGTCATTGCTCATCCATATATTTATATACTCTTATACCATTCAATTCCTTATTCCATTAGGTATTTGTTGTGGAAATGTTAGATATTACTTGTTAGATATTGCTGCACTGTCAGAACTAGAAGCACAAGCATTTCGCTACACTCGCAATAACATCTGCTCACCATGTAATATGTGACAAATACAATTTGATTTGAACATAATCTTGGTAGAATAAGGAATTCCCCAGGGCAGCTGTCTAGGCCTCTTACTTTTTTCAATCTTTACTAATGACATGCTACTGGCTTTGAGTAAAGCCAGTGTGTCTATGCGGATGACTCAACACTACACGTCAGCTATTACAGTGACTGAAATTATTGCAACACTTAACAAAGAGCTGAAGTTAGTTTCAGAGTGGTTAGCAAGGAATACGTTAGTCCTAAATATTTATAAAACTAAAAGCATTGTATTTGGGACAAATCATTCACTAAACCACAACTAAATCTTGTAATAAATAATGTGGAATTTGAGCAAGTTGAGGTGACTAAACTGCTTAGAGTAACCCTGGATTTTAAACTGTCATGGTCAAAACATGTTGATACAACAGTCAGAGATCAGGTGAAGTCTGTCTATAATAAAGTGCTGCTCTACCTTCTTAACAAAACTATCAACAAGGCAGGTCCTACAGGCCCTAGTTTTGTTCCACTTGGACCACTGTTCAGTTGTGTGGTCAAGTGCCACAAAAAAAGGACTTCGGAAAATTACAATTGGTTCAGAACAGGGCAGCACAGCTGGCCCTTGAATATACACAGAGAACTAACAATACTATGCATGTCAATCTCTCCTGGCTCAAAGTGGAGGAGGAATTGACTTCATCACTACTTGTATTTATGAGAGGTATTGACATGTTGAGTGCACCAAGGTGTCTGTTTGGGCTACTGGCGCATAGCTCGGAAACCCATGCACACTCCACAAGACATGCCACAAGAGGTCTCTTCACAGTCCCCAAGTCCAGAACAGACTATGGGAGGCGCACAGCACTGCATAGAGCCAGGATTACATGGAACTCTATTCCACATCAAGTAACTGATGCAAGCAGTAGAATGTGATTTAATAAACAGATAAAAATACAGCATAGGCAACATAGGCACAGACACATGCATACATACGATATCATACGCACTATACACACGTATTTTGTATTGTAGGTATGTGGTAGTGGTGGAGTAGGGGCCTGAGGGCACACAGTGTGTTGTGAAATCTGTGAATGTTTTGCAATGTTTTTTAAATTGTATAACTGCCTTAAATTGTAGCTGAGTAGCTGCTGCCTAATGGCAATCCATAATAAATACCAATACAAATACATTAGCTGTTCCGAATGTGGGCGATGGATGGGCAGACATCCACACAGACTGACCTATCTCCCGTGCCATGGCCAGGCCCTGGGGGTAGGTGATGGGGGACAGCTTCTTGTCCCTCAGCCTCTCCGTGGTGTCCTTGTCATCTCTCAGATCCAGTTTAGTGCCCACCAGGATGATGGGGGTGTTGGGGCAGTGGTGTCTCACCTCTGGGTACCACTGAGACACGCCACATACAGAGGGTAAAGGTCATTAGGTCAAATATGGAGATTAAGGCTGGGTAGAACAGAGATATAGAAATATAACCTCAAATCTGATCTATGGACATAGATGGCTTATAGGACTATTATGGATAGTGTAGAACAGAATAGCAGAACGCAGTAAAACACAATAGAACACCATTAGACACTGCTGAAAAACCTCACACATCCTTTAAAAACACCAAATCAAATTTAGTGAATAACTTAACCAGAGTCAAAAACAGAGAGAGTTTGACACACAGAAAGGTGTGTGATGTCATCTAAGAGCATCGTAATGCTTTTGAGTTGAAACCACAATGGCCAAACTGTCTCTATATCAGGACTATAGCTATAGAACATGAACCAGGGAGAGCTATAGATGTGCTTCTTTAGGTCAGGCTCGGCAGGTCCCCTGTTCCTGTGTCTGTGAGCAGGTAGGTTCAGTACTGACCTTAGCTCGGACGTTCTCAAAGGAGGCGGGGCTGACCAGGGAGAAGCATATCAAGAACACATCCTGGGGAGAACCATAGAGAGACAGACCTTAGGGTGAAACCATTGAGATCAACCAACCATGGAATCCCCTGACTCCACATGGGACAGACTGGAAGAATAGCTCTTCTGCGATTAGTAGATAGCAAATCAATCCTTCACAGAAAGATAATGGGTTAGAAGCTGTGTGTGTGTTACCGTCTGTGGATAGGACAGTGGTCGGAGTCTGTCGTAGTCTTCCTGTCCTGCTGTATCCCATAGACCCAGATTCACTGGTTTCCCATCGACCATCACATTTGCAGAGTAGTTGTCAAAGCTGCAGGGAGAGGAAACCATATCTTTATATCCGGATGCCAGCTTTGTGTATAGCGTAGACACATAAAATACAGCTCTGTGTATAGCGTAGACACATAAAATACAGCTCTGTGTATAGCGTAGACACATAAAATACAGCTCTGTGTATAGCATAGACGGCTAAAATACAGCTCTGTGTATAGCCTAGAAACCTAAAATACAGCTCTGTGTATAGCATAGATGCCTAAAATACAGCCTTGTGTATAGCATAGACGCCTAAAATACAGCTCTGTGTAATAGTAGACGCCTAAAATACAGCTCTGTGTGTAGCATAGACACCTAAAATACAGCTCTGTGTGTAGCATAGACACCTAAAATAGAGCTCTGTGTATTTTTTATTTTACCTTTATTTAACTAGGCAAGTCAGTTAAGAACAAATTCTTATTTTCAATGACAGCCTAGGAACAGTGGGTTAACTGCCTGTTCAGGGGCAGAACGACAGACTTGTACCTTGTCAGCTCAGGGGTTTGAACTTGCAACCTTCCGGTTACTAGTCCAACGCTCAAACCATTAGGCTACCCTGCTGCCCTGCCTAGACACCTAAAATACAGCTCTGTGTATAGCATAGACGCCTAAAATACAGCTCTGTGTATAGCATAGACGCCTAAAACACAGCCTTGTGTATAGCGTAGACACCTAAAATACAGCTCTGTGTATAGCATAGACGCCTAAAATACAGCTCTGTGTAATAGTAGACACCTAAAATACAGCTCTGTGTATAGCATAGATGCCTAATATACAGCTCTGTGTATAGCATAGACGCCTAAAATACAGCTCTGTGTATAGCGTAGACACCTAAAATACAGCTCTGTGTAATTGTAGACGCCAAAAATACAGCTCTGTGTATAGCATAGATGCCTAAAATACAGCTCTGTGTATAGCATAGATGCCTAAAATACAGCTCTGTAATAGTAGACACCAAAAATACAGCTCTGCGTATAGTGTAGACGCCTAAAATACAGCTCTGTGTAATAGTAGACACCAACATACAGCTTTGTGTATAGCGTAGACACCAACAGAACAGCTCTGTGTAAAGCATAGACGCCTAAAATACAGCTCTGTAATAGTAGACAACAAAAATACAGCTCTGTGTATAGCGTAGACAACACAAATACAGCTCTGTGTATAGCGTAGACACCTAAAATACAGCTCTGTGTAATAGTAGACACCAAAAATACAGCTATGTGTATAGCGTAGACACCTAAAATACAGCTCTGTGTATAGCGTAGACGCCTAAAATACAGCTCTGTGTATAGCATAGACGCCTAAAATACAGCTCTGTGTATAGCATAGACACCTAAAATACAGCTCTGTGTATAGCATAGACACCTATAATACAGCTCTGTGTATAGCGTAGACACCTAAAATACAGCTCTGTGTAATAGTAGACACCGAAAATACAGCTCTGTGTATAGCGTAGAAACCTAAAATACAGCTCTGTGTATAGCATAGACACCTAAAATACAGCTCTGTGTAATAGTAGACACCTAAAATACAGCTCTGTGTATAGCATAGATGCCTAATATACAGCTCTGTGTATAGCATAGACGCCTAAAATACAGCTCTGTGTATAGCGTAGACACCTAAAATACAGCTCTGTGTAATTGTAGACGCCAAAAATACAGCTCTGTGTATAGCATAGATGCCTAAAATACAGCTCTGTGTATAGCATAGATGCCTAAAATACAGCTCTGTAATAGTAGACACCAAAAATACAGCTCTGCGTATAGTGTAGACGCCTAAAATACAGCTCTGTGTAATAGTAGACACCAACATACAGCTTTGTGTATAGCGTAGACACCAACAGAACAGCTCTGTGTAAAGCATAGACGCCTAAAATACAGCTCTGTAATAGTAGACAACAAAAATACAGCTCTGTGTATAGCGTAGACAACACAAATACAGCTCTGTGTATAGCGTAGACACCTAAAATACAGCTCTGTGTAATAGTAGACACCAAAAATACAGCTATGTGTATAGCGTAGACACCTAAAATACAGCTCTGTGTATAGCGTAGACGCCTAAAATACAGCTCTGTGTATAGCATAGACGCCTAAAATACAGCTCTGTGTATAGCATAGACACCTAAAATACAGCTCTGTGTATAGCATAGACACCTATAATACAGCTCTGTGTATAGCGTAGACACCTAAAATACAGCTCTGTGTAATAGTAGACACCGAAAATACAGCTCTGTGTATAGCGTAGAAACCTAAAATACAGCTCTGTGTATAGCATAGACACCTAAAATACAGCTCTGTGTAATAGTAGACACCAAAAATACAGCTCTGTGTATAGCGTAGACGCCTAAAATACAGCTCTGTGTATAGCATAGACGCCTAAAATACAGCTCTGTGTATAGCATAGACGCCTAAAATACAGCTCTGTGATAGTAGACAACAAAAATACAGCTCTGTGTATAGCGTAGACACCTAAAATACAGCTCTGTGTAATAGTAGACACCGAAAATACAGCTCTGTGTATAGCGTAGAAACCTAAAATACAGCTCTGTGTATAGCTTAGACACCTAAAATACAGCTCTGTGTAATAGTAGACACCGAAAATACAGCTCTGTGTATAGCGTAGACACCTAAAATACAGCTCTGTGTATAGCATAGACACCTAAAATACAGCTCTGTGTATAGCATAGACACCTAAAATACAGCTCTGTGTATAGCATAGACACCTAAAATACAGCTCTGTGTATAGCATAGACACCTAAAATACAGCTCTGTGTATAGCATAGACACCTAAAATACAGCTCTGTGTAATAGTAGACACCGAAAATACAGCTCTGTGTATAGCGTAGACGCCTAAAATACAGCTCTGTGTATAGCATAGACGCCTAAAATACAGCTCTGTGTATAGCATAGACGCCTAAAATACAGCTCTGTGTATAGCGTAGATGCCTAAAATACAGCTCTGTGTATAGCATAGATGCCTAAAATACAGCTCTGTGTATAGCATAGACGCCTAAAATACAGCTCTGTGTATAGCATAGACGCCTAATATACAGCTCTGTGTATAGCATAGACGCCTAATATACAGCTCTGTGTATAGCGTAGACGCCTAATATACAGCTCTGTGTAATAGTAGACACCTAAAATACAGCTCTGTGTATAGCATAGATGCCTAAAATACAGCTCTGCGTAATAGTAGACACCTAATATACAGCTCTGCGTAATAGTAGACACCTAATATACAGCTCTGCGTAATAGTAGACACCTAATATACAGCTCTGCGTATAGTAGACACCTAATATACAGCTCTGTGTATGGCATAAATGTAAAATACAAACACTTCATAGAGGCAAGCAGACTCACTCACTTGCATCCATGCATTGTGTGTGTGTGTGTACTCACACAGTGGGTATGTACTCTCCGGGGAAGGCATTGGTGGTGTAGCTGATTAGCAAACAGGTCTTTCCCACAGCCCTGAGAAAAAAATAATGGGAAAACTAAAAGATCATTACTTGACACATTGGAAAAAACAGTGCAAACTAGAATACCATTTGGCCCTTAACAGAGAGTACACAGTGGCAGAATACCTGGCCACTGTGACTGACCCAAACTTAAGGAAAGCTTTGACTATTTACAGACTTAGTGAGCATAGCCTTGCTATTGAGACAGACCTGGTTCTCAACAGACTGCCCACAAAATGAGGTGGAAACTAAGCCGCACTTCCTAACCTCCTGCCAAATGTATGACAATATTAGAGACACATATTTCCCTCAGATTACACAAAGAATTTGAAAACAAACCCAATTTTGATAAACTCCCATATCTACTGGGTGAAATACCAGTGTGTGATCACAGCAGCAAGATTTGTGACCTGTTGCCTCGAGGGCAACCAGTTAAGAACAAACACCATTGTAAATACAACCCATATTTATTTATCCCTTTGTGCTTTAACTATTTGCACATAGTATGACATTTGTACTGTCTTTATTCTTTTGGAAATTGTGTGAGTGTAATGTTTACTGTTAATTTGTATGGTTTATTATCTAGTTCACTTGCTTTGGAAATGTTAACATATGTTTCCCATGCCAATAAAGCCCTTCAATTAAATGTTTTTTAAAATAATAAATAAAGAGAGACAGACACATACTCGCTTTACTCACTGCTAGAGAAAACACAAGCCTAATAATGAGACCCTAAAAAAGGCTGGTGAAGGTAGGTAGACTTCTAGGTAGGCTGGCACTCAGTTTGTGCATGTCTGCTGTCTTTGTCTCTCTCTCAGGTTAAGTATCACACAGACATTGGCCTATTTTCACTTTCACTTTGCATGAGGGACATACTACTCCCTCACGCCCTACTACCCCATCCCTGTTATCTACCCCATCCCTGTTATCGACCCCATCCCTGTTATCGACCCCATCCCTGTTATCTACCCCATCCCTGTTATCTACCCCATCCCTGTTATCTACCCCATCCCTGTTATCTACCCCATCCCTGTTATCTACCCCGTCCCTGTTATCTACCCCGTCCCTGTTATCTACCCCGTCCCTGTTATCTACCCCGTCCCTGTTATCTACCCCGTCCCTGTTATCGACCCCGTCCCTGTTATCGACCCCGTCCCTGTTATCGACCCCGTCCCTGTTATCGACCCCGTCCCTGTTATCGACCCCGTCCCTGTTATCGACCCCGTCCCTGTTATCGACCCCGTCCCTGTTATCGACCCCATCCCTGTTATCGACCCCATCCCTGTTATCGACCCCATCCCTGTTATCTACCCCGTCCCTGTTATCTACCCCGTCCCTGTTATCTACCCCGTCCCTGTTATCTACCCCATCCCTGTTATCGACCCCATCCCTGTTATCTACCCCATCCCTGTTATCTACCCCATCCCTGTTATCGACACCATCCCTGTTATCTACCCCATCCCTGTTATCTACCCCATCCCTGTTATCGACCCCATCCCTGTTATCGACCTCATCCCTGTTATCGACCTCATCCCTGTTATCTACCCCATCCCTGTTATCTACCCCATCCCTGTTATCGACACCATCCCTGTTATCTACCCCATCCCTGTTATCTACCCCATCCCTGTTATCGACACCATCCCTGTTATCTACCCCATCCCTGTTATCTACCCCATCCCTGTTATCTACCCCATCCCTGTTATCTACCCCATCCCTGTTATCGACCTCATCCCTGTTATCTACCCCATCCCTGTTATCTACCCCATCCCTGTTATCTACCCCATCCCTGTTATCGACACCATCCCTGTTATCTACCCCATCCCTGTTATCTACCCCATCCCTGTTATCTACCCCATCCCTGTTATCTACCCCATCCCTGTTATCTACCCCATCCCTGTTATCGACCCCATCCCTGTTATCGACCCCATCCCTGTTATCTACCCCATCCCTGTTATCGACCCCATCCCTGTTATCGACCCCATCCCTGTTATCTACCCCATCCCTGTTATCTACCCCATCCCTGTTATCGACACCATCCCTGTTATCTACCCCATCCCTGTTATTGCCAAACACACAACACAGGAAGGGTTGGTGACAGCGGTGTCTGTGTGTGTGTCTATGAGTCTGTGTATCCAGCACGTCAGAATGATATGAACAGATTGATGGTGGATTTGCAGGGTAGGAGGTGAATGGCCTGCGTAAGAATGAGTGTGTGTGTGTGTGTGGATGAATGGAGGGAGCAGTAGTGAGACAGACTGACAGTTTAAGTGCTACTATAAAACAGATTTGGGGTCATTGAGTTTGAGCTTGGCTGGGGGTAAGGAGTATGAGGGAACTGGGAAAGAGGGGAGGAGGGAGGGGTAGTGAAAAGTTTTTTTTTTTTTTGGAGCAGGCCACTAATAGTATATTCTGGGTTGCTCTGGGAATTACAGATTAACAGATGAAATATTCATATATTACGCTAATGCTCTGATTGATTCTTGCATGGCTAAACATGGAGTGTTCTAGCTGAAGTATATGTTCATTAAAAGTAGTTAAACCTACGCCCGTTTGTTATTATATAAAGAAACAAACATAACAGATTAATAACCCTTAGTTTTCACAAATCCTCCAGATGGGATTTGGCATTAGTAAGGCATTGTAGATAGCAACATTTCGCCAAGGTTTAGGGGAGTTAAGGACAAAATCAGTCAGATAAAGGATCAATGCTTCCTGCTGTATCTACATAGACCTGCTGTACCATCTCGCCTTTTTCAATCCAACTCCCAAATACTGTAGCGAACATGGTAGTAAATGATGGAAGGAAAATAAAAACGGAATAACTGAATAGATTCCTTCATTAATCATGGGAAGAAAGGGCTGTAAATTGAAATTATTATAAAACAACGCCTAGAAATTCCTTAGCCCGCATCAGAACTGATGAAGCCTGATTACCGATGGCCTACAAGGCGACTATGTTTCCCATAGCATCGCTACAGCCTGGGCGTTTTCTCAGCGTGAGAATACACAACTCCACATTTTACACATCCCGACGTCTCACATTATATTACAATCATCTCCCAAACATGACCGCATCGCTGGTCTCACGCACACACACAGGATGAGGATATTCTCTACGTTTATCAATGAGATTCTTACCCGTCCCCGACCACCACACATTTAATTGCTTGCATTTGCAAAGGTCTAGGCAGTTTCAGAAAGCCTTCAGAAGTGGTTGCTGTATCTCACAATGAGCGCTAGCAGTGATTTAGATCAGAAGCGGGTCAGTCCGCTCTGCTTTCGAGCCGCAGTGAAAGGGGTAGGTGACGAGAGACGCCTGAAAACACCAGAAAAGACCGAGCGTACTTAAAGGGCCAGTGAGCATCAGAAGTCAATTTTCCCCTTTCCCTTGTTTGAGGAGTTTGCATTTTTCCCAGTGTTTCGACAACAACCTTGGATTTAAAACACGGAATCTTTGTTGACAATTTAGCCAAAAATGTATGCAACAATTATGAAATCCAAGAAAAAAAAATATTGATAAGAAGCACAGTATCAATCCAAAAACTGCAGTGCAAAAACTGCAGTACATTCTTCCTAGGAATGTATATTAACAGATTTTAATAAGATTTCATGTCTCCCGGGTGGCGCAGTGGTTAAGAGCGCTGTACTGCAGCGCCAGCTGTGCCATCAGAGTCCCTGGGTTCGCGCCAGCGACTCCTGTGGCGGGCCGGGCGCAGTGCACGCTAACCAAGGTTGCCGACACATTGGTGCGGCTGGCTTCCGGGTTGGATGCGCGCTGTGTTAAGAAGCAGTGCGGCTGGTATTAGCAAAAATACCAGCCATATTTCAGAACAACATATGGATTCTTTAGACATCAGAATAGTGAGAAAATGCATGCTGAGGGAAAATAGAGCAAAAACATCCTCTTTGTTAACTTAGGGCTAGGCCCCTTTTTTCTCAATTTCCGTCCTGAAAAACGTGCCCAAAGTAAACTGCATGTTGCTCAGGTTCTGAAGCCAAGATATGCATATAATTGGCACCATTGGAAAGAAAACAGCAGTTTGTAGAAATGTTACAATAATGTAGGAGAATAACACAGATATGGTAGGAGAAAATCAAAAGAAAAACTAACCGGAATAATTTTTTTGAGAGAGAGACCGTCTTCTTAGAATGGCAAGTATAAGGTCATATTGAAAATTAGCTCCCTGTATGCAATTCCTATGGCTTCCACAGGGTGTCAGAAGTCTATGTTCAAGGTGTCAGGCTAGTAACTTCAAAAACGAATAAGAAATATACGTTTTAGTACAGGGACACAGTCTTGGAAATTCGTGTTTGCGCACGCCATGAAAACAGGACGCATCTACTAAAATCGGTTTCCTATTGAACATACTTCTTTCCATAAGAAATATTATAGTATCTGAGGAGTGAATAGAAACATATTTTGACTTCTTGAAACAAAGTTAAGGGTAGATTTTCGGATTCCTTTCTCTGCATTTGAACGAGTGGAATCCGCAAATCGATGGTGCCAACTAATCGAACAGTGCAGTTAGATTAACAAGAATTTGAGCTTTCAGCCGACATAAGACTTATTTGTACCTAAATGTTTAATATCCATAATCTGTATGATTATTTATTTGAATTGCGCGCCCTCCAGTTTCACCGGAAGTTGTCCCGCTAGCGGGACGCTTAGCACTAAGAACACCTGCTGCAGCCGCTGCAAACTAGCCGACAACAAAAGCTAGCTAGCTAGCTAAACCATGGGAAATCTACTGCTTGCTATTGCGCAGTGAGTGACCTGTTGGCCTTCAAGGCAGAAGTTTCCATTCGTTTTTTAACCCTTTCCTTTCGAACAAAAATTTAAGAGATTAAATCAGAACATTTAAAATAATAAATAATAATCATTATTATAATCATTATTTTATGAATCCTTAGCCCTTCTTTGAAGGCGTAGAAGGCCCATTGTTCCACACTGTGTTTGGGTTAGTAATCATTTGTAGAGGGGCTCTATTTTCCCTCAGCATGCATTTTTTCACTATTCTGATGTCTAAAGAATCCATATGTTGTTCTGAAATATGAACACAGAAATACTGGACATTTTGAACTTGTATTATGGTGGGGATTTAACAATATTACAATCATGGTCTTATTAAATTGGAATCACATTTTTCTGGTCTCGGTCTTGATTCGGTCTTGGACCCCATATCCCCCTCTAGGTCTCGGTCTTGATTCGGTCTCGACCCCATATCCCCCCCCCCCCTAGGTCTCGGTCTTGACTCAGTCTCGAACCCCATATCCCCCTCTAGGTCTTGGTCTCGGACCCATATCCCCCTCTAGGTCTCGGTCTCGGAACCCATATCCCCCTCTAGGTCTCGGTCTTGGACCCCATATCCCCCTCTAGGTCTCGGTCTTGACTCGGTCTCGGACCCCATATCCCCCCCTAGGTCTCGGTCTTGACTCAGTCTCGAACCCCATATCCCCCTCTAGGTCTCAGTCTCGAACCCCATATCCCCCTCTAGGTCTCGGTCTCGGACCCCATATCCCCTTCTAGGTCTCGGTCTTGGACCCCATATCCCCCTCTAGGTCTCGTTCTTGGACCCCATATCCCCTTCTAGGCCTCGGTCTTGACTCGGTCTCGAACCACATATCCCACTCGGTCTCGCCCCCCCTCCGGTCTTGGTCTTGACTCAGATTCGATTTGCTCTGGTCTTGAATCGGTCTCGGCTTTAGGTAGTCTCAAACACAACATTGACTGTAGTGCAGAGGTGAGTCCTGTAGTCCTGCACATACACTACAGTCTGAAAATATGTGTACACCTACCCGTTGAACATCTCATTCCAAAATCCTGGGCATTAATATAGAGAGAATGTGTTTACACTGCTCCAGAGTCCAATGGCAGCTCTAGCAGGGCAGAAATTTGACAAACTGACTTGTTGGAAAGGTGGCATCCTATGACGGTGCAACATTGAAATTCATTGAGCTCTTCAGTAAGGCCATTCTACTGCCAATGTTTGTCTATGGAGATTGCATGACTGTGTGCTTGATTTTATACACCTGTCAGCAATGGGTCCAGCAACGAAATAGCCGAATCCACTAATTTGAAGGGGGTTTGAAGGGCATGTCCACATACTTTTGGCCATGTAGTGTATGTTAGTATAGCTGGCTCTCTGGGCCTCGTCCTCTCTCATCCTCTGAATCTCAGCCTCTCTCAGTCTCAGCTTCTCAAACAGAGACGAGATCTCATTCTCCTTATCCAGGATGGCCTTTCTGTGGTTACTGACCAGCACTGTGGGAGAACATGTCACACTCAAACAATCACAAACCAATGGAGACAAACACTGGGGTGATGTTTCATTCAAGTGGATGGCATTGTATAAGAGAGAGAAGGATAGGAGGGAAAATAACAGAAGAGGGTTTATAGACTAGAGGACAGAGAGAGAGGAGAAAGAGAGGGAGAGTGACAGAGATTGCCAGAGAGATTGACAGAGAGAGATTGACAGAGAGTGAGACAGAGAGAAAAAGAGAAGAGAAAGGAAGGACAGAGGAAGGAGAAAATAAAATATAAAGCCAGAGGAGACTGCATCTCTCCAGAGCAGCGATGATCTCCTTCAGTCCCTGAGCAGTCCTCTCGGCCTACAGGTGTCCTATCTGCTCCTTTAGCTCCACTCTGACCTGGCAACCTTCTTCTGGTCCTTACCAGACCTGGCTAACCTCCGCAACCATCTCCTGGTCTTACCAGACAACTACTGAAGGTGGGAGAGGACAAATTCTCTATATTACACTAGAAAGCAAATATTACCATCCTAGTAAACACACAACCACCACACAACTTTGTCTCTGCCCTTACTAACATGAACATCATTCAGTGCTGAAAATTCACCAACATGATTACATCAGTACAAATCAATGTAAGTTATTAGAATCATATTCCCCCAGACAAATGTGATTCTTATTAGACAACTACACTGTACTTGATCTAGGAGTTGTTTCAGTGTGTATAGTTGGTCATTTTGTGCCAGTGGTCTCTCTGACACATTTCCAATCGGACCTGCTGTATCTCCTCTATCCTGCGTCGTAGTCCATCTGTCTCGATGCTCAGCTGTCTGCTGAGAGCCTGCAGCTCTGCTATGGTCTGTTTCTGCTGTTTAGACTCCTCTATAGTTCCTCTGTAGTTTAGACTCCTCTATAGTTCCTCTGTAGTTTAGACTCCTCTATAGTTCCTCTGTAGTTTAGACTCCTCTATAGTTCCTCTGTAGTTTAGACTCCTCTATAGCTCCTCTGTAGTTTAGACTCCTCTATAGTTCCTCTGTAGTTTAGACTCCTCTATAGCTCCTGTGTAGTTTAGACTCCTCTATAGCTCCTCTGTAGTTTAGACCCCTCTATAGCTCCTCTGTAGTTTAGACCCCTCTATAGCTCCTCTGTAGTTTAGACTCCTCTATAGCTCCTCTGTAGTTTAGGCCCCTCTATAGTTCCTCTGTGGTGTAGACTCCTCTATAGCTCCTCTGTAGTTTAGACTCCTCTATAGTTCCTCTGTAGTTTAGACCCCTCTATAGCTCCTCTGTAGTTTAGGCCCCTCTATAGCTCCTCTGTGGTTTAGACCCCTCTATAGTTCCTCTGTAGTTTAGACCCCTCTATAGCTCCTCTGTGGTTTAGACCCCTCTATAGCTCCTCTGTAGTTTAGACTCCTCTATAGTTCCTCTGTAGTTTAGACCCCTCTATAGCTCCTCTGTAGTTTAGACCTCTCTATAGCTCCTCTGTAGTTTAGACCCCTCTATAGTTCCTCTGTGGTTTAGACCCCTCTATAGTTCCTCTGTAGTTTAGACCCCTCTATAGCTCCTCTGTAGTTTAGACCCCTCTATAGTTCCTCTGTGGTTTGTTACCAGTGTACTCCTCCTCCCTTTCAGTCCCTCTGTTCCTCTCCAGATGCTCTGTGCTTCTTCAATCCCTCCTCCACCCCCTCAGTCTTTCTTTTGTTCCTCCCTGGACCCTCCTCTCCTACCCGCACTGTGATGTTGCCCTGGCCTGATGGAGCTGTGGGGTGAAATGGGAGACAAGTGAGAACTTTAGGTTACGACCATAACCCCGGTTCTCTGAAAGTATGAGTGAGGGATTTCACTTATGGGATACGTCCCCAGCGTATTCATCAGAAGCCTTCATTACACTAAGCCAGCTATGATTGGTTGGATGTCGAGATGTGTGCGTCAGGGAGTGGCGTCCCTCCTACCCTTTAAATGAGCTCCCGAGTGGCGCAGCGGTCTAAGGCACCCATCTCAGTGCTAGAAGCATCACTACAGATTCCAGTCTGTATCACAACCGGCCGTGATTGGTAGTCCCATAGGTCGGCTCACAATTGGCCCAGCCATGTCCGAGTTAGGGTTTGGCCGGGGGGTTTGGCTGGGGTAGGCCATCATTGTAAATAAGAATTTGTTTTTAACTGACTTCCCTAGTTAAATAACATTTAAAAAATAATATATAACCCTATAAAAAAGGTCTGAATCATTCAAAATAAGCAACATCTCTTCCTCGCTCATGCAAGGAGGGTGGTCTGGTGAAATACATCACTCATTCTATCAGAGAACGGGTTTTACGGTTGTAACCTTAAGTTCTCTTTCAAGTACAATATTGGTTTCGGTATTTCACTTATGGGATATACTGACTCCTGTACTGCCAGACATGATCATCCTGACAAACAATTGCCCCGTGACGCTGCTCATCCTGATGACCGACTGCCCCGTGACGTCGCTCATCCTGACGGCCGACTGCCCCGTGACATCGCTCATCCTGACGACCAACTGCCCCGTGACATCGCTCATCCTGACGACCAACTGCCACGTGACGCCGCTCATCCTGATGACCGACTGCCCCGTGACGGCGCTCATCCTGACGACCAACTGCCCCTTGACGTTGCTCATCCTGACGACCGACTGCCCCATGACGCCGCTCATCCTGACGACTGACTGTCCCGTGACGGTGCTCATCCTGACGACCGACTGCCCCATGACGCCGCTCATCCTGACGACCGACTGCCCCGTGACGTTGCTCATCCTGACGACCGACTGCCCCATGACGCCGCTCATCCTGACGACTGACTGCCCCGTGACGGTGCTCATCCTGACGACCGACTGCCCCATGACGCCGCTCATCCTGAACCCCCTGCCCCGTGACGTTGCTCATCCTGACGACCGACTGCCCCGTGACGTTGCTCATCCTGACGACCGACTGCCCCATGGCGCCGCTCATCCTGACGACTGACTGCCCCGTGACGGTGCTCATCCTGACGACCGACTGCCCCATGACGCCGCTCATCCTGACGACCGACTACCCCGTGACGTTGCTCATCCTGACGACCGACTGCCCCGTGACGTTGCTCATCCTGACGACCGACTGCCCCGTGACGTTGCTCATCCTGACGACCGACTGCCCCGTGACGTTGCTCATCCTGACGACCGACTGCTCCGTGACGTTGCTCATCCTGACGACCGACTGCCCCGTGACGTTGCTCATCCTGACGACCGACTGCCCCGTGATGTTGCTCATCCTGACGACCGACTGCCCCGTGACGTTGCTCATCCTGACGACCGATTGCCCCCCGACAGAGTCAATAACACCTGAGGAAAGGACCAAGGGGAGTGACAGATATAGGGAAGATAATCAAGGAGGTAATGGAGTCCAGGTGAGTGTTATGAGGTGCAGGTGCGTGAGACGATGGTAACAGGTGTGCGGGATAATCATCAGCCTGATGACCTAGAGGCCAGAGAGGGAGTATACGTGACAGTACCCCCTCCCCGACGCGTGGCTCCACCTGCAGGACGCTGTCAAAGGGGATGAACCCGGGGATCAGGAGCGGACCGGTCACCCCTGCTGATGCGCGAGAACCTGTCACGCCAGCTGGGGCACGAGAACCTGACAGATTGGTTGAGGCAGGGTAGCCTGGTGATCAAGCTGAGGCATGAGCCTGTAGCAGTTTCCGGACCCGACGTCATTACTCTGACACAAAAAAATTAAATAAAAAATGATTCCCTTAGGTGAGGTGTTATTCTGTAATGAATGTGATGAGTGTTGGGAAGCAAGTTCAGGGAGTGAGTGTTTTAATAAATTAAAGAGACAACGAACACAAACAATGCACCGACATGAAAACAGAGTCAATAACAATTGAGGAAAGAACCAAGGGGAGTGACAGATATAGGGAAGATAATTAAGGAGGTGATGGAGTCCAGGTGAGTGTCATGGTGTCATGAGATGCAGATGCGAGAGACGATGGTGACAGGTATCAGCAGCCTAATGACCTGGACGAAGATCTGGGTGCCTTGTTAGGATTCGTTGCTGAGAGGGTAATCAACCTTTACCATCGGTCCTATTAGCCAACATACAATCAATTGATAATAGATGATCAAGTATATTCTACCAACGGGAAATTAAAACTGTAATATCTTATGTTTCATCAAGTCGTGGCTGAATGACAACATGAATAACATACAGCTGGGGGGTTTTAAGCTTTTTTGGCAGGATAGAACAGCGGCCTCTGGTAAGACAAGGGGTGGCGGTCTATGTATAGCTGGTGCACGAAATCTAAGGAAGTCTTGAGGTTTTGCTCACCTGAGGTAGACTATCTCATTATAAGCTGTAGACCACACAATGTACCTAAAGTATTCATTTGTATTTTTCGTAGCTGTCTACTTACCACCACAAACCAATGCTGGCACTAAGACCGCACTGTATACGGCCATAAGTAAACAGGAAAGCACTCATCCAGAGAAAAAACTCAAATCTGTTTTACCTCATTTCTACCAGCATGTTAAATGTGCAAACAGAGGGGAAAACTCTAGACCACCTTTACTCTACACACAGAGACACGTACAAAGCTCTCGCTCGCCCTCCATTTGACAAATCTGACCATAATATTTGGCAAGTAGAAATCCGAAATGGATGATGTTGAGAGGCAGATGGGAGGGGTTGAGTGGAGCTGAAGGGTAGGACTAATAACAAGATAAACAATGTAGGGCATAAGGGATCTGTAGAATGTATATAGGTTCGGAGCTTTTGTGAAATAGCATAGTTACAAATAGAAATCCAACTGGATGGACATCAGAAATAGAGGAAGGACTAAGAACAAACAAGAGAGAACTATTGTAAAGTAGACTGTCTGTAGAGTGTGTATAAGATGTATGGATTGAAGGTAGAAGCAGAAGTGTTTATTAGTTTACTCCAATTGGGGGATCGGCGGAAGGGTTTGCGGGGAATAATAATAAAGGTATATTCTTTAAAAAAGTATGTATGTCTATATAGGTATGTGTATGTATATATGTGTATATATATGCATGCGTGTATGGATATATATATTTACCCCAAAAATATGGGGGATTGGAAATGATGCAGACAATTACATTGGAAGCAACATTCTTTCCGCAATATTAAGCTGATCAACCCCCCCCCCCAAAAAAAAAAAAAATATGACCATAATTCTATCCTCCTGATTCTTGCTTACAAACAAAAACTAATACAGTCGAAAGATGGCGCCAAAGTACATGGCTGACGTTTTACATTCTCCCAACCAATTGTGATTTAAAAAAAAAAAAATGCATTTTGTGTAACTTATGTTTTAACTTATTGTGTACACAATGTTGCTGCTACCGTCTCTTATGACCGAAAATAATTTATGGACATCAGAAAAGCGATTACTCACCACGGACTGGAATAAACTTTTTCCTTTAACGAGTTCGACGAGAAGGATATCCTGCTTTCACTGGAACAGGCCCAGATCCACGCCTTTTGCGGGAAGAAAAGATGCAGGAAAAGGGGATGCAGATCGGGGATCCTTCTGAGAATCCCGTGACCGAGCAAACTCCCAATGCCTTCCATTCTCATTGCTAACGTGCAATCGTTGGAAAATAAAAATTATGACCTACTATTAAGATTATTATACCAACGGCACATTAAAAACTGTAACATCCTATGTTTCACCAAGATGTGACTGAAAGAAGAAACTGACAATTTGGAGATGGCGGGATTTTCCATGCACCGGCAGAACAGAGACGCTACCTCTGGTAAGACAAGGGGTGGGAGTGTGTGCATTTTTGTCAATAACAGCTGGTGCGCGATTTCTAATATTAAAGAAATCTCGAGGTATTGCTCGACTGAGGTAGAGTACCTTATGATAAGCTGTCGACCACACTATCTACCAAGAGAGTTCTGATCTGTATTATTCAGATGAGGTAGGTACTGTAGATTGGGTGGGCTATTTACAGATGGACTATGTACAGCTGCAGCGACCGGTTGCAATTTGCAGCGATTTTTGCAATTTGTTCCAGTCACTGGCAGCAGAGAACTGGAAGGAAAGGCGACCAAAGAGGTGTTGGCTTTGGGGATGACCAGTGAGATATACCTGCGGGATCGCATGCTACGGGTGGGAGTTGTTATCGTGACCAGTGAGCTGAGATAAGGCGGAGCTTTACCTAGCATAGACTTATAGATGACCTGGAGCCAGTGGGTCTGGCGACGAATATGTAGCGAGGGCCAGCCGACTAGAGCATACAGGTCACAGTGGTGGGTGGTATATGGGGTTTTGGTAACAAAACGGATTGCACTGTGATAGACTGCATCCAATTTGCTGAGTAGAGTATTGGAAGCTATTTTGGTAGATGACATCGCCGAGTCGAGGATTGGTAGGATAGTCAGTTTTACTAGGGAAAGTTTGGCGGTGTGAGTGAAGGACGCTTTGTTGGCGAAATAGAAAGCCTATTCTAGATTTGATTTTGGATTGGAGAGTTTAGAGTCTAACCAGACACCTAGGTATTTGTAATTGTCAACATATTCTAGATCAGAACCTTCTAGAGTAGTGATGCAAGCCGGGTGGGCGGGTGCGGGCAGCGAATGGTTGAAAAGCATGCATTTGGTTTTACTAGTGTTTAAGAGCCGTTGGAGGCCACGGAAAGAGTGTTGTATGGCATTGAAGCTCGTTTGGAATGGGGTCATCTGCGTAGAGGTGGATCAGGGAATCACCCACAGCAAGAGCGACATCGTTGATATATACAGAGAAAAGAGTCGGCCCGAGAATTGAACCCTGTGGTACCCCCATAGAGACTGCCAGAGGTCCGGACAACAGGCCCTCCGATTTGACACACTGAACTCTGTCTGCGAAGTAGTTGGTGAACCAGGCGAGGCAGTCATTTGAGAAACCAAGGCTATTGAGTCTGCTGTTAAGAATACGGTGATTGACAGAGTGGAAAGCCTTGGCCAGGTTGATGAAGACGGTTGCACTGTACTGTCTTTTATCGATGGTGGTTATGATATCGTTTAGTACCTTGAGCGTGGCTGAGGGGCACCCATGACCAGCCCGGAAACCGGATTTCACAGCGGGGTAGGTACAGTGGGATTCGAAATGGTCAGTGATCTGTTTATTAACTTGGCTTTCGAAGACTTTAGAAAGGCAGGGCAGGATGGATATAGGTCTATAACAGTTTGGGTCTAGAGTGTCAACCCTTTGAAGAGGGTGATGACCACGGCAGCTTTCCAATCTTTAGGGATCTCAGACGATACAAAAGAGAGGTTGAACAGACTGGTAATAGGGGTTGCAACAATTTTGGCGGATAATTTTAGAAAGAGAGGGTCCAGATTGTCTAGCCCAGCTGATTTGTATGGAAAGTAACCTATCACTATCTATCACATCTATAACTCCAGTATTTAATTGCTATATTGTAATTATTTCGCCACTACGGCCTATTTATTGTCTTACCTCCCTTATCCTACCTCATTTGCACACACTGTATATATACTTTTTCTATTTTATTATTGACTGTATGTTTGTTTATTCCATATGTAACTCTGTGTTGTTGTTTGTGTTGCACTGCTTTGCTTGATCTTGGCCAGGTCGCAGTTGTAAATGAGAACTTGTTCTCAACAGCCTACCTGGATAAATAAAGGTGAAATTAAATGTTTTATTAATCAATAAGTGCATCGATGACGTCGTCCCCATAGTGACCATATGTACATACCCCAAACAGAAGCCATGGATTACAGGCAACATCTGCACTGAGCTAAAGGGTAGAGCTTGCCGTTTTCAAGGAGCGGGACTCTAACCTAGAAGATAATAAAAAATCCTGCTATGCCCTCCGACAAACCATGAAACAAGTAATACTGTCATGCCCTGACCTTAGATATCTCTGTTTTTCTATATATTTTGCTTAGGTCAGGGTGTGACTAGGGTGGGTACTCTAGTCTTTGTATGTCTAAGGTTTTGTATGTCTAGGGGTTTTTGCATGTCTATGTTGGCCTGATATGGTTCCCAATGAGAGACAGCTGTTAATCGTTGTCTCTGAATGGGGATCATATTTAGGTAGCCATTTCCTCATTTGTGTTGTGGGATCTTGACTATGTTTAGTTGCCTGTCTGTACTATTTTATATAGCTTCACATTTCGTTTGTGCTTTCTTGTTTTGTTTTGGAGAGTTTTCAGTTTATAAAAAATATGTGGAACTCTACTCACGCTGCGCCTTGGTCTCACTCATACAACGAACGTGACAAGATCCCACCAACAAAGGACCAAGCAGCGTGCCCAGGAGGAGGAAGTATCCTGGACTTGGGAAGAGATCCTGGATGGGAAGAGATCCTGGACTTGGGAGGAAATCCTGTAAGGACAGGATCACCTTCCTTGGCGGGAGTCGCCTAGGAGTATGAGAGGACAGCAACGACGTCGGGGAGGAAGGCCACAGAAACCCCAATAAAAAAAAGTCAGGGAGTCGAGTGAAGAGCTCAACGCAAGATTCCGGAGAGAGGTGCTGGCGTTGAGAGCGCTGCAGAGCGGGCATGCTGTGGTGCATGTCATCAGCCCGGTGCCACCGGTACCAGCGACGGTCCCCAGTCCTGGGTCTCCAGCGACGGTCCCCAGTCCGGGGTCTTCAGCGATGATCCCCAGTCCGGGGCCTCTAGCGATGAGCTGCAGTCTAGAGTATTCAGCGACGAGCTGCAGTCCAGAGCCTTCGGCGATGATCCACGGTCTGGTTTCACAGAAGCGGAGGGATCAGCGTAATGAGGGGGGGCTGCGTCCCGAACCGGAGCCGCCACCGAGGGTAGATGCCCACACGGACCTATAGGTTTAGGTTTGTGGCCGGGAGTCCGCACCTTTGGGGGTGGGGGGGGTGGGGGGGGGGGGGGGTACTGTCACACCCTGACCTTAGATATCTCTGTTTTTCTGTATATTTTCGTTAGGTCAGGGTGTGACTAGGGTGGGTACTCTAGTTTTCGTATGTCTAGAGTTTTTGTATGTCTATGTTGGCCTGATATGGTTCCCAATCAGAGACAGCTGTTTATCGTTGTCTCTGAATGGTGATCATATTTAGGTAGCCATTTTCCTCATTTGTGTTGTGGGATCTTGACTATGTTTAGTTGCCTGTCTGCACTATTTTGCATAACTTCATGGTTCGTTTGTGCTTTATTGTTTTGTTTTGGAGAGTTTCACGTTTTTTTTTTAAATATGTGGAACTCTACTCACGCTGCACCTTGGTCTCACTCATACAACGAACATAACAAATACAGGACGCCGGCACCGACGCTCGTCAGATGTGGCAGGGCTTGCAAACTATTACAGACGCAAGCTGCCCATTGACACGAGCCTACCAGACAAGCAAAATTACTTCTATGCTCGCTTTGAGTAAACACTGAAGCATGCATGAGAGCATCAGCTGTTCCGGACGACTGAGCCTTTCAGTCTTTCAAAAGCACTTCATGGCTACAGACGTGAGTGCCACGGGGCGGTAATCATTTAGTCAGATTACCTTCTCTTCCTTGGGCAAAGGGACTATGGTGGTCTGCTTGAAACATGTAGGTATTACTGACTCGGACAGGGAGAATTCGTCTGGCCCAGCGGCTTTGTGAATGTTGACCTGTTTAATAAAGGTTTAGTTCACATCGGCTACCGAGAGCATTATCACACAGCTGGTGCTCTCATTGCATGCTTCAGTGTTGCTTGTCTAGAAGCGAGCATAAAATGCATTTAGCTCGTCTGGCAGGCCTGCGTCACTGGGTAGCTCGCATCTGGGTTTCCCTTTGTAGTCCGTAATAGTTTTCAAGCCCTGCCACATCCGACAAGCGTCAGAGCTGGTGTAGTAGTGATTCAATCTTAATCCTGAATTGACGCTTTTCTTGTTTGATGGTTCATCTGAGGGCATAGCGGGATTTCTTATTAGCGTCCGGATTAGCCTCCCGCTCTTTGAAAGCGGCGGCTCTAGACTTTGGCTCGATGTGGATGTTGCCTGTAATCCATGGCTTCTGGTTGGGATATGTACGTACAGTCACTGTGGGGATGACGTCGTCGATGCACTTATTGTTGATGCCGATGACTGAGGTGGTGTACTCCTCAAGGCCATTGGATGAATCCCGTAACATATTCAGTCTGTGCTAGCAAAACTGTCCTGTAGTGTAGCATCTGCGTCATCTGTCCACTTCAGTGTTGAGCGAGTCACTGGTTCTTCCTGCTTTAGTTTTTGCTCGTAAGCAGGAATCAAGACGATAGAATTATGGTCAGATTTGCCAAATGGAGGACGGGGGAGAGCTTAGAATGCATCTCTGTGTTTGGAGTAAAGGTGGTCTAGGATTTTTTTTTCTGGTTGCACGTGACATGCTGGTAAAAATGCATGGCCACTCATGCATGGCCACTCACACGCCAACACATCCACGCACATCCATGCATCCCGATCCCTCAGGGAAAAGAACAGTGAACACAGTGTATTCTCCATCGATGCATAAAGATCCACTTCTGGAATGCCGAAGAGCATCCAAACCTGATTGGCTACCTCTGGGTGGAGCTTACACTCCCCATATAGAGGGTTCCCCCTGGAGAGTAAATATGCCCCCAGATTCAGTACTCCTGGTACATGAGTAGCTCTCAGTGACTGGAGATGCACACTGCTCCACATAATAAGTCTCTGTGCCAGTGTGTGTAAGTGAGGGGATCGTAGTCCCCCTTGTCTGTTAATGTAAATCACAACGGTGGTATTGTCTGTTCTGAATAGAACATGTCGAACCTCCAGAAATGGGAGAAATTACTTTAATGTAGGGACACTGCAAGGATTTCCAGGCAGTTTATGTTTGTGGAATGGAGTTGGGGTCCCCATACCTTGTTAACCGTTCTGCCCTTGTGGGTCGCACCACAACCCGAGAGAGATGCGTCCGTCGTGACTACCTTTCTCACTAAAACAATTCCCATCTGGACACCCTTTGACAGAAACTGAGATCTGTACACGGTGTCAAATCAAATCAAATTCTATTGGTCACATACACATATTTAGCAGATGTTATTGCGGGTGTAGTGAAATGCTTGTAAACGTATGTTTGTGACGTATTAAGCACAGACCTAGAGAAGAGACCCAGCGCTGAAACCCTCTCCTATTCAAGTGTCCTAATGTTTTGAAAGAGACCATGCATGTTTTGAAAGAGACCATGATCTCTCTGCGAAACAGTGCAAGGCAATTCTGGAATGTTCTTATATGTTCCACAGAGAGACAAGCTTTGAACGATACCTAATCTAGGGTTAGACCTAGGAAAGAGATTGTTTGTGTGGGAATCAGAACTCTATTTACTGTGTTTATTTTGAAACCTAGAAATGTCAGGTATTCCAAGAGCAGCTAACTTTGTTCGAAGACATCCTGTCTCGATTGAGAGCACAGCAGCCAATCATCTAAGTACATCATCAACATCATGGATTATAGGCAACATTCGCACTGAGCTAAAGGGTAGAGCTGCCGCTTTCAAGGTGCGGGACTCTAACCCGGAAGCTTACAAGAAATCCCACTATGCCCTGCAACGAACCATCAAACAGGCAAAGCGTCAATACAGGGCTAAGATTGAATCATACTACACCGGCTCCGACGCTCGTCGGATGTGGCAGGGCTTGCAAACTATCACAGACTACAAAGGGAAGCACAGCTGCGAGCTGCCCAGTGACACGAGCCTACCAGACGAGCTAAATCACTTCTATGCTCGCTTCAAGGCAAGCAACACTGAGGCATGCATGAGAGCATCAGCTGTTCCGGACGACCATAGACCACCATAGTCCCTGTGCCCAAGGACACAAAGGCAACCTGCCTAAATAACTACAGACCTGTAGCACTCACGTCCGTAGCCATGAAATGCTTTGAAAGGCTGGTAATGGCTCACATCAACACCATTATCCCAGAAACCCAAGACCCACTCCAATTTGCATACCGCCCAAACTGATCCACAGATGATGCAATCTCTATTGCACTCCACACTGCCCTTTCCCACCTGGCCAAAAGGAACACCTATTTGAGAATGCTGTTCATTGACTACAGCTCAGCGTTCAACACCATAGTACCCTCAAAGCTCATCACCAAGCTAAGGATCCTGGGACTAAACACCTCCCTCTGCAATTGGATCCTGGACTTCCTGACAGGCAGACCCCAGGTGGTGGGGGTAGGTAGCAACACATCTGCCCCGCTGATCCTCAACACTGGAGCTCCCCAGGGGTGCATGCTCAGTCCCCTCCTGTACTCCTTGTTCACCCACGACTGCATGGCCAGGCACGACTCCAACACCATCATTAAGTTTGCTGACGACACAACAGTGGTAGGCCTGATCACCGACAACGACGAGACAGCATATAGGGAGGAGGTCAAAGACCTGGTGGTGCCAGAACAACAACCTAGCCCTGAATGTAACCAAGACTAAGGAGATGATTGTGGACTACAGGAAAAGGAGCACCGAGCATGTCCCCATTCTCATCGACGGGGCTGTAGTGGAGCAGGTTGAGAGCTTCAAATTCCTTGGTGTCCACATCAACAACAAACTAGATTGGTCCAAACACACCAAGACAGTCGTGAAGAGGGCACGACAAAGCCTATTCCCCCTCAGGAAACAAAAAAGATTTGCCATGGGTCCTGAGATCCTCAAAAGGTTCTACAGCTACAACATCGAGAGCATCCTGACCGGTTGCATCACTGCCTGGTATGGCAATTGCTCGGCCTCCGACCGCAAGGCACTTCAGAGGGTAGTGCGTACGGCTTAGCACATCACTGGGGCAAAGCTGCCTGCCATCCAGGACCTCTACACCAGGCAGTGTCAGAGGAAGGCCCTAAAAATTGTCAAAGACCCCAGCCACCCCAGTCAAAGACTGTTCTCTCTACTACCGCATGGCAAGCGGTACCGGAGTGCCAAGTCTAGGACAAAAAGGCTTCGCAACAGTTTTTACCCCCAAACCATAAAACTCCTGAACAGGTAATCAAATGGTTACCCGGACTATTTGCATTGTGTGCGCCCCCAACCCCTCTTTTACGCTTCTGCTACTCTCTGTTCATCATATATGCATAGTCACTTTAACGATACCGACATGTACATACTACCTCAATCAGCCTGACTAACCGGTGTCTGTATATAGCCTTGCTACTGATATTTCAAATGTCTTTTTACTGTTGTTGTATTTCTTTACTTACCCACACACACACACACACACACACACACACACACACACACACAAACACAAACACACACACACATCTTTTTTTTCTTCTTTTTTTCCCCGCACCATTGGTTAGAGCCTGTAAGTAAGCATTTCACTGTAAGTTCTACACCTGTTGTATTCGGCGCACGGACAAATAAACTTTGATTTGATTTGAACCGAATGCCCCTCTCTCTGAGTGAGGCTATGTCTCCGTCGGTACACTAAAAATCTGAGGTGATAGTGAGATGCTGGGAGGACCAGAAATTCATAGATTACACCTTGAAAAGCGAATCTGAGAAATTTCCTGTGAGGAGGGTATATTGAGATGTGAAAGGAAGTGTCCGTAAGGTCGACAGATACAAACCAATCACCTGGGTGCCCAGAATGTAGCAGATCAGTGTGTCAACATTCTGAACATGTACTTTCTCATGTGCCTGTTTAGAAAACGTAGATCTAGGATCAGGCGTATGCCGCCCCCATTTGAACAAGTCCTGAAAATCAGATTTATTGAATTCTCCATTTGGTCTATATTAAAGGGCACTTCATTTCATATAACAGGCTTTTAAAATGCCGTCTTTATGCATAATTTCTACTATATCAAAGGAACTCAAAAGGCACTCATTTCATGTAATGACCCAGTAAACGTTAAGTTCTGCCCATTGGACGTTGGTTGCAATGCTCTCATCAAGTTTTTTTTTTTATTTGTCATATGCCCATGAAAGACATAGAGTCACTACATGACAGATAATGTACAATGTGTGTAGTCCTTTTTGTAGTCATTTAAAAGCATGTTAGTGCTTTTGGTGTGTCAAGTACAATAAAAATGCATTTGACAAAATATATTTTAGAGGCGGCAGACTATTTGAATACTTGGAGGCGTTGCTTTCTCTTAGTGCTTTTGGGCTTCCAATGAGATGGATTGTCATGCCAGTTCATGTGTTATGCTGTGTTCTACGATTAAAAGCTTTGCTTGTACACTGCCAGTTCTGCAGTTTTAATGAGACTGTCACGCCTGCTCCCGTTCTTCCCCCCTGGCACTCGAGGGCGCCAGGCTGCCCTGCATTATGCACTCCTACCACCATCATTTACGCACACCTGCCTTCCCTCGTCACGCGCTTCAGCAATATTGGACTCACCTGGACTCACTCATCACCTGTTTATTACCTCCCCTATATGTGTCAGTCCCCAGTTCTGTTCCCCACTGCTGCATTGACTGTCATATGTCTGTGTTACCAGTGTGCTGACGCTGTTCCTGTCTTGTTCTACGTCTGTTCCCGAATAAATGTCTGACTCCCCGTACCTGTTCTCCTGTCCGGCATTGGTCCTTACAGAGACTGCTGTGATACTGAAGAGCCTGTTAAAGTTAAATTGTTAAGTCAACATTTTGTCACAATATGATATGGCCAGATCTTCATACTTGCTATACATTTTTATAAAATAATATATATTATTACAACATACACGTCAGAATGCATGTAGGAATATATTTTATACAACATTTCCAAATACTATAAAACATTTTTTTTTATATATATCGATAAATACATGTGAAAATATATTCTAAAATACATTCTTTATTGTATTTCTGAATGTATTTTGAAATACATTAAAAACATTTTACGATGCGTTTAATATATTGTAATATGCATTTTATACACATTTATATACACATTTTAAATACATTCCGTGATATATGTTGGAATGTATTTTAAATGTATACAAAAAATGTTTTAAATACATTATATGGGCCAAAAAATATAAAATATATTGTATAAAAAATGTATAATGTATAAAAAAATCTATGTATAAAAAACATTTTTTAAATATATATTTTTTCTTGTATTGGCCCCCTCCTAAAAAGGCCTACCGGTATTATGGGCTCCAGTGTTCAAACATCAAGCTTTGAACGAGATACAGAGAACACAAGATATAATGTACAATCGACACACACATACTGTACATACCACCCCACACACCAAACCATGTTGCACGGTCTCAGTGGGGTGGTTAATGGTAAAGTGACCTGGGACCTGGGTTCTCTGCCATGGCTTTAGCTTAATGGCTCAGTAATCTGTTACTGAGACATTAGTGGTTTATCATTAGCCAGAGCCTGTCCCTTTGTTTGACTTACACTCTCAGACAGAAACCTGTACACACCTCCACTCTTTGAGTAACATTTAGGATCTTATGCACCTCCTGATCTTGGATCTCTTTAGCCTGGTTGAGATTTCTAAGACTTCCACATGGAAAGCTTTATGGATCGGTAGACTGCAGACTGAGAGGCTTCTTTCCCTCTTCCTTCTAATGATTCACTTCTGGAGGATTACTTGTCTTGACACCCTGGTGTCCATGCAGATTGTGGATAGTCTCGTCTCCTTGGTCCTCTGCTGAGGATGTGTTGACTTTCTCTCCCTGTGGTCTAACTCCTGTGATGGATGATGTATTGATCTGTGGAGCATTCCACCCTGTCTGAAAAGAAGTAGCTTTGTTTGACCTGAAATTGGATTTGTCCCGAAAGACAAAGGGGGAGAGAGAGACAAAGACTCTTATTTAAACCTAGAGGAGGGGAGAGAGGTATCAGATTGGGCTTAGGCTGTTGTGAGGTCAGTTTGTGTTTCAGCATCCTTCACTCTCTGACACATAAACAGAGGAACTTGGGCCCAAAGGTTTTGAGGGGCCCATCTGAGGCAAAGTCCAGAGGGAAGATCTAAAGCGATGAGTGAGGTTGTTTGTAAAGCTTGGTCCAGAGTGAAAATTCCCTCTGTTTAGCAACACACAATGGACTTAGCGCTAGACTAGTTTGATAGACAGACAGGAAGGTTAGGTGTGTAGGAATGGGTACCCTAAGAGGTATCAGTGATCCATGGGAGGTCTACGAAAGGGAAACCTCCAGCAGCAGCTCTTGGTGAGTTTTGTATTTTAAGAACAATATATAAGATATAACTCAAGATTTTACATAAAGTCTATTTTCATATTTTATGTTAATAAGTAGAAGTTGACACGTCAGCTTTTGTATTCCTGCTTAAATTTGCCTGAATCCTGTTATTTCAATTCCACAGATAATAATGTTATCAGAATATCATTATCATCAACAGAAACATTTTTTTAGCATTTCTATATGAAAATATCTCTCTGAGTAGAGCTAATTAAAGTCTTATTTCCAAACCCTTTTGGAGTAAAACATGTGTCATTGACTGCATATCAATGATTACCTGGCTGTGCGGTGAGTTGATCGTGAGAACTACCCTTATCTAAAAGGAGCACTCATGCATGCCTTGATGAACCAGGAAGAGAGAGGAGAATGTGGAGACATGACCGATTGTCCTGTGGTTTCCCATGGCAACAGGGCCACACAAGGCTTGTCCTCATGAAGGTTGGCGACATACGACATGGGGGTTTTGGTCCTAGCAGTCTCCCTCACCCCCTCAAATCTCTCTTCAAGAACCTCTTAAATCCATACAATACAAAGAAAGCAAGCCTACCACAGCAAATCAAGCGCTTGGTTAGTTCACTATAAAACCCAAGGCATTTTTAATTCAAATACTTTAAGTAAGTTGAACTCAGTATCAATGAAAAGTCACTATTACTTAATGTTTATGTGGTAATGACTCAAATCTAAATGAGAAGTCTCATCAAATCTATTATTTTAAGTTATAATAACAAATTGATAACATGAAAATGTTGTCTGGCTAAATTCCCAAGCTGTCCCCAATACCATCAATGTCACCTAATCATCCCCAGCTTACAATTGGCTCATTCATCCCCCTCCTCTCCCCTGTAACTATTCTTCAGGTCGTTGCTGTAAATGAGAAAGTGTTCTCAGTCAACTTACCTGGTAAAATAACAGTAAAATAAATAAATTAAAATAATTTTTGTCTGAAATTGGTCACAAAGCGTGCAGTCTCACTGCTGCCACAGGGGTGTGCTGTATGTTCATATTCTGTAAGACTTTCATATTATGCAGTAGTTGTTACGGTGCGTGAATGAGGACCCAAAAGCGAATCAACTTAAACAGAGCTTCTTTAATTACCAAACATAGGTAGGCTCAGATGGACCGGCAGATTCCGACAGGACAGGACAAGGTTACAGCAAACATGACGACAGTCTGGTTCAGGCATGAATGACACAAACAAACAAGAATCCGACAAGGACAGGAACAAAAACAGAGAGAGATATAGGGACCTAATCAGAGGGAAAAAGGGAACAGGTGGGAAACGGGGTGACGAGGTGGTTAGGAGGAGACAAGGCACAGCTGGTGGAAATTGGGGGAGAAAAGGTAACCTAACAACGACCAGCAGAGGGAGACAGGGTGAAGGGAAAGGACAGAGACAAGACACAACATGACAGTACATGACAGTACCCCCCCACTCACCGAGCGCCTCCTGGCGCACTCGAGGAGGAAACCTGGCGGCAACGGAGGAAATCATCAATCAGCGCACGGTCCAGCACGTCCCGAGAGGGAACCCAACTCCTCTCCTCAGGACCGTACCCCTCCCAGTCAACTAGGTACTGATGACCACGGCCCCGAGGACGCATGTCCAAGATTTTACGGACCCTGTAGATAGGTGCGCCCTCGACAAGGATGGGGGGGGGGGGGGGGGGAAGACGAGCGGGGGCGCGAAGAACGGGCTTAACACAGGAGACATGGAAGACCGGGTGGACGCGACGAAGATATCGCGGAAGAAGAAGTCGCACTGCGACAGGATTAATGACCTGAGAGATACGGAATGGACCAATGAACCGCGGGGTCAACTTGCGAGAAGCCGTCTTAAGGGGAAGGTTCTGAGTGGAGAGCCAAACTCTCTGACCGCGACAATATCTAGGGCTCTTAGTTCTACGCTTATTAGCAGCTCTCACAGTCTGCGCCCTATAACGGCAAAGTGCAGACCTGACCCTCTTCCAGGTGCGCTCGCAACGTTGGACAAAAGCCTGAGCGGAGGGGACGCTGGACTCGGCGAACTGAGATGAGAACAACGGAGGCTGGTACCCGAGGCTACTCTGAAAAGGAGATAGCCCGGTCGCAGACGAAGGAAGCGAGTTGTGGGCGTATTCTGCCCAGGGGAGCTGTTCTGACCAAGACGCAGGGTTGCGAAAAGAAAGACTGCGTAAGATGCGACCAATAGTCTGATTGGCCCGTTCTGCTTGACCGTTAGACTGGGGGTGAAAGCCGGAAGAGAGACTGACGGAAGCCCCAATCAAACGGCAAAACTCCCTCCAAAATTGAGACGTGAATTGCGGACCTCTGTCCGAAACGACGTCTGACGGAAGGCCATGAATTCTGAAAACATTCTCGATGATGATTTGTGCCGTCTCTTTAGCAGAAGGAAGCTTAGCAAGGGGAATGAAATGAGCCGCCTTAGAGAACCTATCGACAACCGTAAGAATAACAGTCTTCCCCGCTGACGAAGGCAGTCCGGTGACAAAATCTAAGGCGATGTGAGACCACGGTCGAGAGGGAATAGGAAGCGGCCTGAGACGGCCGGCAGGAGGAGAGTTACCGGACTTAGTCTGCGCGCAGACCGAACAAGCAGCCACGAAACGACGCGTGTCATGCTCCCGGGTGGGCCACCAGAAACGCTGGCGAATGGAAGCAAGCGTACCCCGAACGCCAGGGTGGCCGGCTAACTTGGCAGAGTGAGCCCACTGAAGAACGGCCAGACGAGTAGGAACGGGAACGAAAAGAAGGTTCCTAGGACAAGCGCGCGGCGACGGAGTTTGAGTGAGTGCTTGCTTTACCTGCCTCTCAATTCCCCAGACAGTCAACCCGACAACACGCCCCTCAGGGAGAATCCCCTCGGGGTCAGTGGAGGCTACTGAAGAACTGAAGAGACGAGACAAAGCATCAGGCTTGGTGTTCTTAGAGCCCGGACGATAAGAAATCACGAACTCGAAACGAGCGAAAAACAGCGCCCAACGCGCCTGACGCGCATTAAGTCGTTTGGCAGAACGGATGTACTCAAGGTTCCTATGGTCAGTCCAAACGACAAAAGGAACGGTCGCCCCCTCCAACCACTGTCGCCATTCGCCTAGGGCTAACCGGATGGCGAGCAGTTCGCGGTTACCCACATCATAGTTACGTTCCGACGGCGACAGGCGATGAGAAAAATACGCGCATGGGTGGACCTTGTCGTCAGAGAGGGAGCGCTGAGAAAGGATGGCTCCCACTCCCACCTCTGACGCGTCAACCTCGACAACGAACTGTCTAGAGACGTCAGGTGTAACAAGGATAGGAGCGGATGTAAAACGATTCTTGAGGAGATCAAAAGCTCCCTGGGCGGAAACGGACCACTTAAAGCACGTCTTGACAGAAGTAAGGGCTGTGAGAGGAGCTGCCACCTGACTGAAATTACGGATGAAACGACGATAGAAGTTCGCGAAGCCGAGAAAGCGCTGCAGCTCGACGCGTGACTTAGGGACGGGCCAATCAATGACAGCTTGGACCTTAGCGGGATCCATCTTAATGCCTTCAGCGGAAATAACAGAACCGAGAAATGTGACGGAGGAGGCATGAAAAGTGCACTTCTCAGCCTTCACAAAAAGACAATTCTCTAAAAGGCGCTGGAGGACACGTCGAACGTGCTGAACATGAATCTGGAGTGACGGTGAAAAAATCAGGATATCGTCAAGGTAAACGAAAACAAAGATGTTCAGCATGTCTCTCAGGACATCATTGACTAATGCCTGAAAGACAGCTGGAGCGTTAGCGAGGCCGAAAGGAAGAACCCGGTATTCAAAGTGCCCTAACGGAGTGTTAAACGCCGTCTTCCACTCGTCCCCCTCCCTGATGCGCACGAGATGGTAAGCGTTACGAAGGTCCAACTTAGTGAAAAACCTGGCTCCCTGCAGGATCTCGAAGGCTGAAGACATAAGAGGAAGCGGATAACGATTCTTCACTGTTATGTCATTCAGCCCTCGATAATCTATGCAGGGGCGCAGAGACCCGTCCTTCTTCTTGACAAAAAAAAAAAAAAAAACCCCGCTCCGGCGGGAGAGGAGGAGGGGACTATGGTACCGGCGTCAAGAGCTACAGACAAATAATCTTCGAGAGCCTTACGTTCGGGAGCCGACAGAGAGTATAGTCTACCCCGGGGGGGGGGTGGTTCCCGGAAGGAGATCAATACTACAATCATACGACCGGTGTGGAGGAAGAGAGGTGGCCCTGGACCGACTGAACACCGTGCGCAGATCGTGATATTCCTCCGGCACCCCTGTCAAATCACCAGGCTCCTCCTGTGACGAAGAGACAGAGGAAACAGGAGGGATAGCAGACATTAAACATTTCACATGACAAGAGACGTTCCAGGAGAGGATAGAATTACTAGACCAATTAATGGAAGGATTATGACAAACTAGCCAGGGATGGCCCAAAACAACAGGTGTAAAAGGTGAACGAAAAATTAAAAAAGAAATGGTTTCACTATGATTACCAGAAACAGTGAGGGTTAAAGGTAGCGTCTCACGCTGAATCCTGGGGAGAGGACTACCATCCAGGGCGAACAAGGCCGTGGGCTCCTTTAACTGTCTGAGAGGAATGTCATGTTCCCGAGCCCAGGTCTCGTCCATAAAACAGCCCTCCGCCCCAGAGTCTATTAAGGCACTGCAGGAAGCTGACGAACCGGTCCAGCGTAGATGGACCGACAAGGTAGTGCAGGATCTTGAAGGAGAGACAGGAGTAGTAGCGCTCACCAGTAGCCCTCCGCTTACTGACGAGCTCTGGCCTTTTACTGGACATGAAGTGACAAAATGACCAGCGGAACCGCAATAGAGACAGAGGCGGTTGGTGATTCTCCGTTCCCTCTCCTCAGTCGAGATGCGGATACCTCCCAGCTGCATGGGCTCAGCACCCGAGCCGGCAGAGGAAGATGGTAGTGATGCGGAGAGGGAGGCGACGGAGAGCGCGAGCTCCTTTCCACGAGCTCGGTGACGAAGATCAACCCGTCGCTCAATGCGAATAGCGAGTTCAATCAAGGAATCCACGCTGGAAGGAACCTCCCGGGAGAGAATCTCATCCTTTACCTCTGCGCGGAAACCCTCCAGAAGACGAGCGAGCAAGGCCGGCTCGTTCCAGCCACTGGAGACAGCAAGAGTGCGAAACTCAATAGAGTAGTCTGTTATGGATCGATTGCCTTGACATAGGGAAGACAGGGCCCTGGAAGCCTCCTCCCCAAAAACAGATCGATCAAAAACCCGTATCATCTCCTCCTTAAAGTCTTGATACTGGTTAGTACACTCAGCCCTTGCCTCCCAGATTGCCGTGCCCCACTCACGAGCCCGTCCAATAAGGAGAGATATGACGTAGGCGACACGAGCAGTGCTCCTGGAGTAAGTGTTGGGCTGGAGAGAAAACACAATATCACACTGGGTGAGGAACGAGCGGCATTCAGTGGGCTCCCCAGAGTAACACGGCGGGTTATTGATTCTGGGCTCCGGAGATTCGAAAGCCCTGGAAGTGGCCGGTGGATCGAGGCGGAGATGGTGAACCTGTTCTGTGAGGTTGGAGACTTGGGTGGCCAGGGTCTCAACGGCATGTCGAGCAGCAGACAATTCCTGCTTGTGTCTGCCTAGCATCGCTCCCTGGATCTCGACGGCTGAGTGGAGAGGATCCGAAGTCGCTGGGTCCATTCTTGGTCGGATTCTTCTGTTACGGTGCGTGAATGAGGACCCAAAAGCGAATCAACTTAAACAGAGCTTCTTTAATTACCAAACATAGGTAGGCTCAGATGGACCGGCAGATTCCGACAGGACAGGACAAGGTTACAGCAAACATGACGACAGTCTGGTTCAGGCATGAATGACACAAACAAACAAGAATCCGACAAGGACAGGAACAAAAACAGAGAGAGATATAGGGACCTAATCAGAGGGAAAAAGGGAACAGGTGGGAAACGGGGTGACGAGGTGGTTAGGAGGAGACAAGGCACAGCTGGTGGAAATTGGGGGAGAAAAGGTAACCTAACAACGACCAGCAGAGGGAGACAGGGTGAAGGGAAAGGACAGAGACAAGACACAACATGACAGTACATGACAGTAGTATTCTCAATAATGACCCGTATATGAATCTACACCACCGTTCAAAAGTTGGAAACTTGGAAATGTCCTTGTTTTTGAAAGAAAAGCTAATTTTTTTGTCCATTAAAATAACATCAAATTGATCAGAAATACAGAGTAGACATTGTTAATGTTGTAAATGACTATCGTAGCTGGAAACGGCTGATTTTCTTATGGAATATCTGCATACTACTCCACTCCACAGTGATGCAGGCCAGAATGCCTGTACTCAGGAGGAACTCAAACTTAAACACCTGCTGTTACTGAGGGATGCGTTTACCCGTCACACAACCTCGGACAGGGGGTCCCGGCGGAGTTGGAGAGGTGCACGGAAAAAGGGAGGAGGAGAAAGAGGGATGAGTCTGGAGGAGTTCCAGAAGGCTCTGAGTGCTGTGATTGGTCCAGACAGCCAGAGCGGGTGGCTGGAGAGGGTCTTCAATGAGGTGACTATGGCCCTTTGTTACACACGGTTGAACTGTTTTTTGTTAGTTTACCCTTAGGAAATAAGAACATGTTCTCATTTCCAATAGATTGACGTGTCATGTGATGGCTATGTGGAGTGGGAGGACCTGTGTAGCTACCTGCTGCAGCAGTGCAGAGAGAGAGACCACACCTCCAGGCCAAGAGGCGCTCTACTAGACACTGAACCACTCATCAAACACTGCTCACACAACAAGGTGAGGGACGCCTGTCTAGTCATTGCTTATAGAGTGTGTTAATAACTATGTAATGACTATGTAATAACTATGTAATAAGTAGTTAATTGCTCATACTGTATGTTAATTCATAAGTATGCAGCAGTCTCCATTGACCTCTGTCTCTCTTTCTCTCATCAGCCACTCTCTCACTTCGCCTGTAAACTTTTCTCTTCTCCCCCTTACAGCAGGAGCCCACTATCTGTGTAGTGGCTGTTCCCCATCCTCCCCCCCTCCGCTACATCAGTGTCAGTAAGAGGGGGCTGCTCACTGTGTGGAACAACCGACTACAAGTCCTCAAGACTCTGGAGGTGTGTGAGCTGATAAGCCACACACACACACACACTCTCACACACTCTCACACACACACACTCACTCACTCACTCACTAACTAACTCACTCACTCCCTCACTCACTCACTCACTCACTCACTCACTCACTCACTCACTCACTCACTCACTCACTAACTCACTAACTCACTCACTCACTCACTCACAAAGACAGACACACACACGTTCTCTCTCTCTTTCTTTGATGTATCTCCTCAGCTGGCTGGAGACCCTGCAGAGCAAGGGGTTAACAGAAGGATGTTCCGGGGCTGGACCACTGATGCTGTCTACCTGCCCAAAGTCCACAAGGTCGCCATAGCAACCAGCAGCAGGGACATCCACTTTGTTGACGTGTCCACGGCCAGCTGCTTTGAGGACATCCACTTGTTTGGTATCTAGCCAACTGTTAGAAAGACTCAAAGTAGAACTTTTGCTTTTGATTTGATCAATCAGTTCAACTTCTGACTTTATGTCCCTGTTGGTCTCTCATCTCTGAACAGGGTTCTGATTTTATGTCCCTGTTGGTCTCTCATCTCTGAACAGGGTTCTGACTTTATGTCCCTGTTGGTCTCTCATCTCTGAACAGGGTTCTGATTTTATGTCCCTGTTGGTCTCTCATCTCTGAACAGGGTTCTGATTTTATGTCCCTGTTGGTCTCTCATCTCTGAACAAGGTTCTGACTTTATGTCCCTGTTGTTCTCTCATCTCTGAACAGGGTTCTGACTTTATGTCCCTGTTGTTCTCTCATCTCATCCCATCTAAAAACCTGCCGGGTTCTGACTTTATGTCCCTGTTGTTCTCTCATCTCTGAACAGGGTTCTGACTTTATGTCCCTGTTGTTCTCTCATCTCTGAACAGGGTTCTGACTTTATGTCCCTGTTGTTCTCTCATAACTCATCTCTCATCTCATCTAAAAACCTGCCGGGTTCTGACTTTATGTCCCTGTTGGTCTCTCATCTCTGAACAGGGTTTTGACTTTATGTCCCTGTTGGTCTCTCATCTCATCTAAAAACCTGCCGGGTTCTGACTCTATGTCCCTGTTGGTCTCTCATCTCTGAACAGGGTTCTGACTTTATGTCCCTGTTGGTCTCTCATCTCTGAACAGGGTTCTGACTTTATGTCCCTGTTGGTCTCTCATCTCTGAACAGGGTTCTGACTTTATGTCCCTGTTGGTCTCTCATCTCTGAACAGGGTTCTGACTTTATGTCCCTGTTGGTCTCTCATCTCTGAACAGGGTTCTGACTTTATGTCCCTGTTGGTCTCTCATCTCTGAACAGGGTTCTGACTTTATGTCCCTGTTGGTCTCTCATCTCTGAACAGGGTTCTGACTTTATGTTCCTGTTGGTCTCTCATCTCTAAACAGGGTTCCCCAATGTTCCAACCTCTCTCTGCTACTGGCATGACATAAAGGTACGGCTTCAGTACTTGTCATAAACTAACGTACATTTGACCCATTCTAAACATTCAATTACTTGTCTTTTCATGAACCATGATAGATGTTTTTATAGTTCTGGTAGTTATATTCACATTGTCTTCCCCTGAGATCTGTTGTAATCCCTCCCAGTCTCCAGGGGGACGCTCGTTGCTGCTGTGGGGAGATGAAAAAGGAGGGATCCATCTGTTGTGGTTCCTCCAACTCCAAAATGGACTGTTTGAGAGCCCCTTCACTGAGGACAATGTCCCTCAGAGGATTTACATGCAGGTAGGCCTTATTAACTCTTCATTCACTCTGTGCTGGACTGAAACAAAAAACTGGCACACAAATATAATGCCAATAGCCTAGAGGTTAGAGAGACAGACCAGCAGCCTGAAGTTTGGGTGTTCAAGCCCCAGGCTGGGTGGCTAAACTGGCAACCCACGTTCCATGTCCTGTCGTTGTGTTCTTGAGCAAGTCTCTTAATCAAATATCAAATCAAATTGTATTTGTCATATGTGCCGAATACAACAGGTGTAAAGCTTACATTGAAATGCTTACTTACAGGCCCTTAACCAACAATGCCGTTTTAAGAAAAATAGGTGTTACGTTTAAAATAACAAATAATTAAAGAGCAGCAGTCAAATAACAGTAGTGAGGCTATATACAGAGGTTAACAGTACAGAGTCAATGTGCGGAGGCACAGGTTAGACGAGGTAATATGTATATGTAGGTAGAGTTAGAGTGACTATGCATAGATAATAAACAGAGAGTAGCAGCAGCGTAAAAGAGGTGGGGCAATGCAAATAGTCTGGGTAGCCATTTGATAAACTGTTCTGGTGCGGGTGTTCAAGAAGCCTTTTGGACCTAGACTTGGCACTCCGATACCGCTTGCCGTGCGACAGCAAACAGAACTGTCTATGAATAGGGTGGCTGGAGTCTTTGACAATTTGTAGGCCATTCCTTTGACACCGCCTGGTATAGAGGTCCTGGATGGCAGGAAGCTTAGCCCCAGTGATGTACTGGGCCATACGCACTACCCTCTGTTGTGCCTTGCGGTCGTTGGCCAAGCAGTTTCCATAACAGGCAGGGATGCAACCATTCAGTATACTTTCAATGGTGCAGCTGTATAACTTTTTGAGGATCTGAGGACCCATGCCAAATCTTTTCAGACTCCTGAGGGGCAATAGGCTTTGTCGTGCCCTCTTCACAACTGTCCTGGTGTGTTTGGACCATGATAGTTTGTTGGTGAAGGTTGTTGTCCTGGCACCACACGGCCAGATCTCTGACCTCCTCTCTGGCTGTCTCATCGTTGTCGGTGATCAGGCATACCACTGTTGTGTCATTGGCAAACTTAATGATGGTGTTGGAGTCGTGCCTGGCCATGCAGTCATGAGTGAACAGGGAGTACAGGTGGGTACTGAGCTCGGACCCCTGAGGGACCCCTGTGTTGAGGATCAGCGTGGCAGATGCGTTGTTACCTACCCTCACCACCTGGGGCGGCCCGTCAGGAAGTCCAGGATCCAGTTGCAGAGGGAGGTGTTTAGTCCCAGGGTCCTTAGTTTAGTGATGAGCTTTGAGGGCACTATGGTGTTGAACACTGAGCTGTAGTCAGTGAATAGCATTCTACCATACTGTAGGTGTTCCTTTTGTCCAGGTTTGAAAGGGCAGTGTGGAGTGCAATAGAGATTGCAGCATCTGTGGATCTGTTTGGGCGGTATGCAAATTGGAGTGGGTCTAGGGTTTCTGGGATAATCGTGTTGATGTGAGCCATGACCAGCCTTTCAAAGCACGTCATGGCTACGAATGTGAGAGCTACGAGTCTGTAGTCATTTAAGCAAGTTACCTTAGTGTTCTTGGGCACAGGGACGATGGTGGTATGCTTGAAACATGTTTGGTGTTACAGACTCAGTCAGGGACATGTTGAAAATGTCAGTGAAGACACTTGCTAGTTGGTCAGCGCATGCTCGGAGTACACGTCCTGGTAATCCGTCTGGCCCTGCTGCTTTGTGAATGTTGAGCAGTTTAAAGGTCTTACTCACATCAGCTACGAAGAGCGCGATCACGCAGTCATCCAGAACAGCTGATGCTCTCATGCATGCCTTAGTGATGCTTTCCTCGAAGCGAGCATAGAAGTAATTTAGCTCGGTCGGTAGGCTCGTGTCACTGGGCAGCTCACGACTGTGCTTCCCTTTGTAGTCTGTAATAGTTTGCAAGCCCTGCCACATCCGACGAGCGTCGGAGCCAGTGTAGGACGATTCAATCTTAGTCCTGTATTGATGCTTTGCCTGTTTGATGGTTCGTCGAAGTGCATTTCTTATAAGCTTCCGGGTTAGAGTCCCGCTCCTTGAAAGCGGCAGCTCTACCCTTTAGCTCAGTGAGGATGTTGCCTGTAATCCATGGCTTCTGGTTGGGGTATGTACGTACAGTCACTGTGGGGATGACGTCATCAATGCACTTATTGATGAGACCAGTTATTGATGTGGTGTACTCCTCAATGCCATCAGAAGAAACCCGGAACATATTCCAGTCTGTGCTAGCAAAACAGTCCTGTAGCTTAGCATCTGCTTCATCTGACCACTTCTTTATAGACCGAGTCACTGGTGCTCCTTGCTTTAATTTTAGCTTGTAAGCAGGAATCAGGAGGATATAATTATCCCCCCATTGCTCTCCATCCAGGGGCGTTGCACTGACCTGTGCCTCTTAATGTGTGTCTGGGGGATGTTGGGAAAGGCAAAATACAAAATGATGTTCCAACCAATGGACAGTAAAGTACAGTAACTATTCTGTAACCTTGCTACGTGTGTTACGGGCACTTCTAGGGTAGTTATTTGTCTTGGCACTGTGGTAAGCATGTGTTCCTTGGGACCAAAAGTGTTCTTCAGATTTCTGCTGGACCAGGGTTGGTTAACTGGTATTTTATTTCACATTTATTTAACTAGGCAAGTCAGTTAAGAACAAATTCTTATTTACAATGACGGCCTATCCTGGCCAAACCCGGATGATGCTGGGTCAAATGTATGCTGCCCTATTGGAATCATGGCCAAATGTGATGCAGCCTGGATTCGAACCAGATACTGTAGCAATACCTCTTGTACTGAGATGCAGTGCCTTAGACCGCTGAGCCACTCAGGATCCCCAATTATGGTGAGAACATGTCTCCTAACAGGATATTGGTGACCACAGCCGCCTAGTCTCCTACCAACATATCCCCACAGTCCACCAGGAACCAATCAACAGGATAATTTTCGAGCCCCACACTGACCTCATCATGACATCATCAGGAAGCGACGCCTCCTCAGTAGTCATCATGCATGTGTCACTCAGGAGAAAACCCTATGTTTGGAGAATCAATAAGGTAATAATATAACACAGTATCTACCCTATTATGAGTCTTTCATGTGTTCTTACTATGGAGAACACAATGAAGCCACCATTTATATGCGATTCTACAAAAAGGGTAGCTGTTATTTAAGCAATAAGGCCCTCAGAGGGTGTGGTATACAGTATGGCCAATATACCACGACTAAGGACTGTTCTTCAGTACGATGCAAAGCGGAGTACCTGGATACAGCCCTTAGCCTTGGTAAATTGGCCATATACCACAAACCCCCTGAATTATTTTGAGTCATAACTGTGTTTTATCTTGCTTACTGTTGCCAAGTCCCACCCTATAACCAAAATAAACACACACACACACCCAAAGGATATAATTGCTGGTGAACAAAACCTTGTAATGTGACTGGCCCTGCTGGGGAAGTGATTAAAGTGGGTGAGGTGTTTTGTATTGGTTGTTATGGCTTCTGAGCAGTGCTCCTATATAACTGTCTAGCTTTGGTCAGTTGACCAATTAAGCTGTCCTCAACTGTTCCCCATTATAAACTAATAGGAAAGGCAGTATTTTTAGAATATTTAGTCACGTTACCTTTTATTTTAGTGACCCACAAATCCTAACTTCCCTTTCTCTATGTCTGTCTGTCTGTCTGTCTGTCTGTCTGTCTGTTTGTCTGTCTGTCTGTATTCCTCTGTTCTCTCTCTCTCTCACTCTCTCTCTCTCTCTCTCTCTCTCTCTCTCTCTCTCTCTTCTCTCCTTTCTCCCTCCTCCGCAGGGTGTGACGTGCTTTGATTTCAGCAGGTCTCTCAACCTATTGGTGACGGGTGGTCTGGACCCTGCGGTCAAACTGTGGAACTGCTTCATGACCGCTCGGCCAGTCGCGGTCCTACACGGTCACGGCACCACAGTACTGGACGTGGTCATCTACCAACCACTGGGACAGGTCCTCAGCTACTCCAAAGATGCTGTAAGTCAATAACCACCAGATAGCTTGGCTAGAGACACAACACTGGCCGTAGCTTCACGGGTAAGCTGTAAGCCCTCACCTAAGACAGGTAGAGAGAGGCTAACCTATCTCTAGACTGAAGTACCAGTACTACACCACAAGGTATTCTGTCCTGGCTGTGGTCCAGCCCACCAGTACTACACCACAAGGTATTCTGTCCTGGCTGTGGTCCAGCCCACCAGTACTACACCACAAGGTATTCTGTCCTGGCTGTGGTCCAGCCCACCAGTACTACACCACAAGGTATTCTGTCCTGGCTGTGGTCCAGCCCACCAGTACTACACTACAAGGTAGTCTGTCCTGGCTGTGGTCCAGCCCACCAGTACTACACCACAAGGTAGTCTGTCCTGGCTGTGGTCCAGCCCACCAGTACTACACCACAAGGTAGTCTGTCCTGGCTGTGGTCCAGCCCACCAGTACTACACCACAATGTATTCTGTCCTGGCTGTGGTCCAGCCCACCAGTACTACACCACAAGGTATTCTGTCCTGGCTGTGGTCCAGCCCACCAGTACTACACCACAAAGTATTCTGTCCTGGCTGTGGTCCAGCCCACCAGTACTACACCACAATGTATTCTGTCCTGGCTGTGGTCCAGCCCACCAGTACTACACCACAAGGTATTCTGTCCTGGCTGTGGTCCAGCCCACCAGTACTACACCACAAGGTATTCTGTCCTGGCTGTGGTCCAGCCCACCAGTACTACACCACAATGTATTCTGTCCTGGCTGTGGTCCAGCCCACCAGTACTACACCACAAGGTATTCTGTCCTGGCTGTGGTCCAGCCCACCAGTACTACACCACAAGGTATTCTGTCCTGGCTGTGGTCCAGCCCACCAGTACTACACCACAAGGTATTCTGTCCTGGCTGTGGTCCAGCCCACCAGTACTACACCACAAGGTATTCTGTCCTGGCTGTGGTCCAGCCCACCAGTACTACACCACAAGGTATTCTGTCCTGGCTGTGGTCCAGCCCACCAGTACTACACCACAAGGTATTCTGTCCTGGCTGTGGTCCAGCCCACCAGTACTACACCACAAGGTATTCTGTCCTGGCTGTGGTCCCCAGCCCACCAGTACTACACCACAAGGTATTCTGTCCTGGCTGTGGTCCAGCCCACCAGTACTACACCACAATGTATTCTGTCCTGGCTGTGGTCCAGCCCACCAGTACTACACCACAAGGTATTCTGTCCTGGCTGTGGTCCAGCCCACCAGTACTACACCACAAGGTATTCTGTCCTGGCTGTGGTCCAGCCCACCAGTACTACACCACAATGTATTGTCCTGGCTGTGGTCCAGCCCACCAGTACTACACCACAAGTATTCTGTCCTGGCTGTGGTCCAGCCCACCAGTACTACACCACAAGGTATTCTGTCCTGGCTGTGGTCCAGCCCACCAGTACTACACCACAAGGTATTCTGTCCTGGCTGTGGTCCAGCCCACCAGTACTACACCACAAGGTATTCTGTCCTGGCTGTGGTCCAGCCCACCAGTACTACACCACAAGGTATTCTGTCCTGGCTGTGGTCCAGCCCACCAGTACTACACCACAAGGTATTCTGTCCTGGCTGTGGTCCAGCCCACCAGTACTACACCACAAGGTATTCTGTCCTGGCTGTGGTCCAGCCCACCAGTACTACACCACAAGGTATTCTGTCCTGGCTGTGGTCCAGCCCACCAGTACTACACCAAGGTAGTCTGTCCTGGCTGTGGTCCAGCCCACCAGTGTACACCACAAGGTAGTCTGTCCTGGCTGTGGTCCAGCCCACCAGTACTACACCACAAGGTATTCTGTCCTGGCTGTGGTCCAGCCCACCAGTACTACACCACAAGGTATTCTGTCCTGGCTGTGGTCCAGCCCACCAGTACTACACCACAAGGTATTCTGTCCTGGCTGTGGTCCAGCCCACCAGTACTACACCACAAGGTATTCTGTCCTGGCTGTGGTCCAGCCCACCAGTACTACACCACAAGGTATTCTGTCCTGGCTGTGGTCCAGCCCACCAGTACTACACCACAATGTATTCTGTCCTGGCTGTGGTCCAGCCCACCAGTACTACACCACAAGGTATTCTGTCCTGGCTGTGGTCCAGCCCACCAGTACTACACCACAAGGTATTCTGTCCTGGCTGTGGTCCAGCCCACCAGTACTACACCACAAGGTATTCTGTCCTGGCTGTGGTCCAGCCCACCAGTACTACACCACAAGGTATTCTGTCCTGGCTGTGGTCCAGCCCACCAGTACTACACCACAAGGTATTCTGTCCTGGCTGTGGTCCAGCCCACCAGACTACACCACAATGTATTCTGTCCTGGCTGTGGTCCAGCCCACCAGTACTACACCACAATGTATTCTGTCCTGGCTGTGGTCCAGCCCACCAGTACTACACCACAAGGTAGTCTGTCCTGGCTGTGGTCCAGCCCACCAGTACTACACCACAAGGTATTCTGTCCTGGCTGTGGTCCAGCCCACCAGTACTACACTACAAGGTAGTCTGTCCTGGCTGTGGTCCAGCCCACCAGTACTACACCACAAGGTAGTCTGTCCTGGCTGTGGTCCAGCCCACCAGTACTACACCACAAGGTAGTCTGTCCTGGCTGTGGTCCAGCCCACCAGTACTACACCACAATGTATTCTGTCCTGGCTGTGGTCCAGCCCACCAGTACTACACCACAAGGTATTCTGTCCTGGCTGTGGTCCAGCCCACCAGTACTACACCACAAAGTATTCTGTCCTGGCTGTGGTCCAGCCCACCAGTACTACACCACAATGTATTCTGTCCTGGCTGTGGTCCAGCCCACCAGTACTACACCACAAGGTATTCTGTCCTGGCTGTGGTCCAGCCCACCAGTACTACACCACAAGGTATTCTGTCCTGGCTGTGGTCCAGCCCACCAGTACTACACCACAATGTATTCTGTCCTGGCTGTGGTCCAGCCCACCAGTACTACACCACAAGGTAGTCTGTCCTGGCTGTGGTCCAGCCCACCAGTACTACACCACAAGGTATTCTGTCCTGGCTGTGGTCCAGCCCACCAGTACTACACCACAAGGTATTCTGTCCTGGCTGTGGTCCAGCCCACCAGTACTACACCACAATGTATTCTGTCCTGGCTGTGGTCCAGCCCACCAGTACTACACCACAAGGTATTCTGTCCTGGCTGTGGTCCAGCCCACCAGTACTACACCACAAGGTATTCTGTCCTGGCTGTGGTCCAGCCCACCAGTACTACACCACAAGGTATTCTGTCCTGGCTGTGGTCCAGCCCACCAGTACTACACCACAAGGTATTCTGTCCTGGCTGTGGTCCAGCCCACCAGTACTACACCACAAGGTAGTCTGTCCTGGCTGTGGTCCAGCCCACCAGTACTACACCACAAGGTAGTCTGTCCTGGCTGTGGTCCAGCCCACCAGTACTACACCACAAGGTATTCTGTCCTGGCTGTGGTCCAGCCCACCCGTACTACACCACAATGTATTCTGTCCTGGCTGTGGTCCAGCCCACCAGTACTACACCACAAGGTATTCTGTCCTGGCTGTGGTCCAGCCCACCAGTACTACACCACAAGGTATTCTGTCCTGGCTGTGGTCCAGCCCACCAGTACTACACCACAAGGTATTCTGTCCTGGCTGTGGTCCAGCCCACCAGTACTACACCACAATGTATTCTGTCCTGGCTGTGGTCCAGCCCACCAGTACTACACCACAAGGTATTCTGTCCTGGCTGTGGTCCAGCCCACCAGTACTACACCACAAGGTATTCTGTCCTGGCTGTGGTCCAGCCCACCAGTACTACACCACAAGGTAGTCTGTCTGGCTGTGGTCCAGCCCACCAGTACTACACCACAAGGTATTCTGTCCTGGCTGTGGTCCAGCCCAACAGTACTACACCACAAGGTATTCTGTCCTGGCTGTGGTCCAGCCCACCAGTACTACACCACAAGGTATTCTGTCCTGGCTGTGGTCCAGCCCACCAGTACTACACCACAAGGTAGTCTGTCCTGGCTGTGGTCCAGCCCACCAGTACTACACCACAAGGTAGTCTGTCCTGGCTGTGGTCCAGCCCACCAGTACTACACCACAAGGTATTCTGTCCTGGCTGTGGTCCAGCCCACCCGTACTACACCACAATGTATTCTGTCCTGGCTGTGGTCCAGCCCACCAGTACTACACCACAAGGTAGTCTGTCCTGGCTGTGGTCCAGCCCACCAGTACTACACCACAAGGTATTCTGTCCTGGCTGTGGTCCAGCCCACCAGTACTACACCACAAGGTATTCTGTCCTGGCTGTGGTCCAGCCCACCAGTACTACACCACAATGTATTCTGTCCTGGCTGTGGTCCAGCCCACCAGTACTACACCACAAGGTATTCTGTCCTGGCTGTGGTCCAGCCCACCAGTACTACACCACAAGGTATTCTGTCCTGGCTGTGGTCCAGCCCACCAGTACTACACCACAAGGTAGTCTGTCTGGCTGTGGTCCAGCCCACCAGTACTACACCACAAGGTATTCTGTCCTGGCTGTGGTCCAGCCCACCAGTACTACACCACAAGGTAGTCTGTCCTGGCTGTGGTCCAGGTGGTTTTTGTTTTCCACTTTTTAATTTCTTTCAGAAGGGGTTTGTTTACCCACCTGGTTGTCTCTGTGCAGGAGCTTTCAGAAGGGGTTTGTTTACCCACCTGGTTGTCTCTGTGCATTGAGCTTTCAGAAGGGGTTTGTTTACCCACCTGGTTGTCTCTGTGCAGGAGCTTTCAGAAGGGGTTTGTTTACCCACCTGGTTGTCTCTGTGCAGGAGCTTTCAGAAGGAGTTTGTTTACCAACCTTGTTGTCTCTGTGCAGGAGCTGAGGGTGTGGGACATCTCCTCCAATCGCTGTCTGAGGACCGTCCACCTGCAGTTCCCCTGTCTGCAGCCAGGGCGCGCCCCAGAGCACGGCAACTTCCCTTTCCTGTTGGTGGCCCCGCCCTTCCTGTCGCAGACTCCGCCCCATATTCTGGTGTCCTGTCGAGACTACCTGGCCAGGCTGAGGCTGGAGAAAGGGGGGAGGGGGGAGGAGCAGGGAGAAGGGGGAAGAGGAGGGGGAAGACAATGCCATGGTGCACCCCTCTCCTGTGCTATCTACAACCCCACACTGAAACAGGTAGGTATGGAATCTTGTACACTCACATATGTCAGAGTCAAGGCCCGCGGGCCACATCCGGCCCGCAAGAAGGTTTTTTACGGCCCCTGGGATGATCTTGATTTATTATTAGAACCGGCCCGCAGCAAGCCGGCAGCCCGCAGATCTTTTACACGCACCAATACTACATTTCCCACAATGCAAAGGTGACGCACCGAGCAGTAGGCTGCTTCATTTCAATATTTATTGGCACAGCAGTCGTCAGCATCACAGTAAAATTAACTTTCAGATACCCATCAAAAATGGCAAAACGGAAGGTGGATACTGAGAACCGGGGGTTTCAAACAAGGTGGGAGTCGGAGTATATGTTCACGAAGGTAGCTGGAAAACCTGTGTGTCTTCTGTGTGGAGAAAGTGTGGCGGTACTGAAAGAGTATAATCTGAGACGACATTATGAAACGAAACACGCGGACAAAAACAAGAATATGGACATGGAACAAAGGCTACAAAAGGCAGAGGAATTAAAACGAGGCCTCAAATCTCGACAGGCTCTGTTCAAAAAAGCCAAATCACAAGGCCAGGCTGCTGTCAAGGCCAGTTTTATTTTGGCAGAAGAGATCGCTAAATCAGCCCGGCCATTTACGGAGGGGGATTTCATCAAAAACTGCATGATTAAAGTTTGTGACGAAGTTTGCCCAGAAAAAAGGCAACTCTTTTTAAATGTGAGTCTGAGCAGAAACACCATTGCCGAGAGAGTAGACCAGTTGTCCATCAATCTAAAAGAGCAGCTTGTGAAAAAGGGAAAAGATTTTATTGCATATTCCTTGGCTGTGGATGAGAGCACCGACATTTCTGACATTGCCCAGTTGTCAATTTTCATCCGCGGAGTGGACTCCAACCTAAGCGTGACAGAGGAGTTTTTGGCTTTACGTCCTATGCATGGCACAACTACGGGGCATGATTTGTATGAAGAGGTGTCAAGATGTGTAAATGAGATGGAGCTGCCTTGGGAAAAACTCGTGGGTTTGACAACCGACGGAGCACCTGCGATGTGTGGACACAGGAGCGGACTGGTGGCGAAGATACGGGAAAAGATGCAAGAGGAAAACGCGACAGGTGAGCTGACAGCTTATCATTGTATCATACACCAGGAAGCGTTGTGCGGTAAAGCCTTGAAAATGGAGCATGTAATGAGCATCATCACGCGCACAGTTAACTTTATCAGAGCCAAAGGTTTGAATCACCGCCAGTTCAAGGCATTTCTGACGGAGTTAGAAACGGAGCATGGTGATTTGCCTTATCACACAGAGGTGCGATGGCTAAGCCAGGGAAAGGTGCTTCAAAGATGTTTCGAGCTTCGTGAGGAGATTTGTCTGTTCTTGGACAGCAAAGGGAAAGACACAACACAACTCCGAGACGAAATGTTTCTGTGTGAAATGGCTTTTCTGTGTGACATTACGAGTCATCTGAATGCAATAAACTTGCAGCTGCAGGGTCGGGATCGTGTCATCTCTGATATGTACAGTACAGTGAAGGCATTTAAAACCAAACTGACTCTGTGGGAGACGCAGATGCGGAAAGAAAATTTGAGCCACTTTCCCAGCTGCCAGACCATGAAAGAGAAGCTCTCTACCAGTGCGTTCCCGAGCACACAGTTGGCTGATAAAATAGGTATGCTTGCCGCTGACTTTCGACGCCGATTTGCTGACTTTGAAGCACAAAAAAGCAGGTTGGAACTGCTCGGTAACCCATTTGCTGTTGACGTGGAAAGCTCACCACCAAACCTCCAAATGGAGTTGATTGACCTCCAATGCAATGATGCACTGAGGGCAAAATATGCGGCAGTGGGTGCTGCGGAGTTCGCCCGTTTCCTCCCCGGCACAATGCCCCAGCTGCGCATCCAGGCTGCTCAAACGTTGTCTATGTTTGGCAGCACATACCTGTGTGAACAACTGTTTTCTTTGATGAACCTGAACAAAACATCACACAGAAGTCGACTTACTGCTGAACACCTCCACTCAATTCTGAGGATTTCTTCAGCTCAGAGCCTTACCCCGAACATTGATGAACTTGTGGAAAAGATGGGACACCACCAAGTATCAAACAAGTGAACATTACTGTGCAATCACATATTTAGAGTTTTTACTCAGTTCAAGTTTAAAAGTTAAAATTTAATATTTGTTTTCACTGCATGTTACTTCTCCTTTAACAAAGTGTTGTTTTTGATTAATAGATTTTTGCACTTTATTTTTTTGTATTTCAATCCAATTATATTTTAAAAATATTTCAGTTGAGTGGATGATAGAAAATTGCTATTATTGTTTTTTCTTTGAAGTAAATTTAGCCCACTTTTGCTAAAATAGAAAATATAGTCTACTGATGGTGCCTTGAATACCGGTTTCTTTCATTTAATGTTCATGTTATGGGGATATTTATATAAAGGAAATTTGTCTTTTGTGTCTGTTGAAAATTAAAGATTACTGACAGAGCCATAAGAAAATATTGCTTTATTTATCTGATCATATTGTAATATATTTGTTAGGTTTTCAGTAGGTTCAATTAGGTTCACTAGACTATATGCGTCATTTAAAAATTTTTCAATGAACATTCGAACAGTCCGGCCCTCGTCTTGTAGCTGATTTTTTTATTTGGCCCTCCGTCCATTTGACTTTGACACCCCTGTTGTACACTGTCACAGCCATAAGGGTGTGCATATTGCATGTGTGTGTTAACGTAAATATGTCTGTAAATGTTTACATCTGTGTGTGTGTGTGTGTGTGTGTGTGTGTGTGTGTGTGTGTGTGTGTCGTGGGTGTTTCTATGTGTGTGTAGGTCATCGCCGGATGTGATGACTCGTCTGTATCAGTGTGGGACGTAGAAACAGGGAGGTTGCATCTGAAGATCACCAGCGCTCATGGAGAGGAGGAGATTACCTGCATGGCGCTAGACTCCTCCCACAGACGACTCATCACTGGCGCACGCAACGGAACCATCAAGGTACCCCTGTGGTAAAAGCTAGTGCAGCCTATGCAGTGGAGCCTGTGCTTTCATCTATCCAATCATGTTACTGATGTCTGATAACTGAAGAAAAGGGGAAAAGCAGGAGACTTCTCCAAGTCTCCTCCTCCTTCACTACGGTTCAGTTAGAACAGCTTTAGATGGACACAGATGTGGTTTACTATGATGTGCTGTTTCTGTCTGTTAAAAGGTGTGGAACCTACTGAATGGCCTTAACCTACACAAGCTAGAGCCTGTCACCCTCTCAGATGTCACAGGGGTCATCTGTCTCCATGACAACCAGTTGCTGGCCGTGGGGTGGAGCCAGCAGGTCGCTCAGTATGACATCAAAGGAGCTAAGGTGAGAAAACACCTAGCCAAACACACACTTTCCTTTTCAATAAAAAATTATTGTGCGCCAGCCAGGATAAACATGTACATTGCACTCTCAGGTGAAGAGTCCACCACACCTCAACCCCAATGTTATCTGTCACTATCGTGTCTGATCCATGTGGTTACACTCATAGCTAACCAGCCTTCCTTACAAGAGAACTTTCAGGAATGATATCTATTTGCAGTTGAAGTCGGAAGTTTGCATACACTTAGGTCATTAAAACTCGTTTTTCAACCACTCCACAAATGTCTTGTTAATAAAATATTGTTTTGGCAAGTCGGTTAGGATATCTACTTCGTGCATGACACAAGTCATTTTACCAACAATTGTGTACAGACATATTATTTCACTTATAATTCACTGCATCACAATTCCAGTGGGTCAGAAGTTTACATGCACTACGTTGACTGTGCCTTTAAACAGCTTGGAAAATTCCAGAAAATGATGTCATGGCTTTAGAAGCTTCTGATAGGCTAGTTGACATCATTTGAGTCAATTGGAGGTGTACCTGTGGATGTATTTCAAGGCCTACCTTCAAACTCAGTGCCTCTTTGCTTGACATCATGGGAAAATCAAAATAAATCAGCCAAGACCTCAGAAAACGATTGTAGACCTCCACAAGTCTGTTTCATCCTTGGGAGCAATTTCAAAACGCCTGTAGGTACCACGTTCATCTGTACAAACAATAGTATGCAAGTATAAACACCATGGGACCACGCAGCCGTCATACCGCTCAGGAAGGAGACGTGTTCGGTCTCCTAGAGATGAACGTACTTTGGTGTGAAAAGTGCAAATCAATCCCAAAACAACAGCAGAGGACCTTGTGAAGATGCTGGAGGAAACAGGTACAAAATTATCTACAGTATATCCACAGTAAAACGAGTCCTATATCGGCATAACCTGAAAGGCTGCTCAGCAAGGAAGAAGCCACTGCTCCAAAACCGCCATAAAATGGCAGACTACGGTTTGCAACTGCACATGTGGACAAAGATCGTACTTTTTGGAGAAATGTCCTCTGGTCTGATGAAACAAAAATACAACTGTTTGGCCATAATGACCATCATCATGTTTGGAGGAAAAGGGGGAGGCTTGCAAGCCGAAGAACACCATCCCAACCGTGAAGCATGGGGGTGGCAGCATCATGTTGTGCGGGTGCTTTGCTGCAAGAGGGACTGGTGCACTTCACAAAATAGATGGCATCATGAGGTAGGAAAATGATGTGAATATAGTAAAGCAACATCTCAAGACATCAGTCAGGAAGTTAAAGCTTGGTCACAAATGGGTCTTCTAATTGGACAATGACTCCAAGCATACTTCCAAAGTTGTGGCAAAATGGCTTAAGGACAACAAAGTCAAGGTACTGGAGTGGCCATCACAAAGCCCTGACCTCAAACCTATAGGAAATATGTGGGCAGAACTGAAAAAGCATGTGTGAGCAAGGAGGCCTACAAACCTGACTCAGTTACACCAGCTCTGCCAGGAGGAATGGGCCAAAATTCACCCAACTTATTGTGGAAGGCTACCTGAAATGTTTGACCCAAGTTAAAAAATGTAAAGGCAATGCTACCAAATACTAATTGAGTGTATGTAAACTTCTTTCCCACTGGGAATGTGATGAAATGAATTAAAGCTGAAATTAATCATTATCTCTACTATTATCCTGACATTTCACATTCTTAAAATAAAGTGGTGATGCAACCTGACCTATGACAGGGAATGTTTATACTAGGATTAAATGTCAGGAATTGTGGAAAACTGAGTTTAAATGTATCTGGCTAAGGTGTATGTAAACTTCCAACTTCAACTGTAAATATATAGATCTGCTCTGAGGTTTCTTATTGTTAGACGTCAGCAGAAAGCGGTGGGGTTTTTAAAGAACACTTATAAAACAACTTGGCTAAGAGGGGGTGTATGTAAATGATGTCATTGTGTGATGCAGAGTATGACCTCTGGGACTTATTTATACATACAGTATCAGTCACTACAATTTGGAACTAGAATTTTGCATGTGGGTGCTCAGATGGGTAGATATAAAGCCATACAGTGGAAAACTTGGTTTGTTTTCACATTTGAATGAACGCAATGTTGGCACCAAGATGCAAATGAGAATATTATTCTGGTGATTATCTGGTTCCAATATGGCCTGTTTGTGGTGGTGAAGGATGTGTTTGTGAGGGCAGACATGTCGTGGAAGTCAGGTCAGCAACACAGAGCTGACATCCTGGTGGTTGACCACTGCCCTGCCCTGGGGGTCATTGCTACGGGCAGCCATGATGGAGAGGTCATCGTCTGGACTTTGGACACACAGAGACCCCTGGTTCGCCTGCGGAGGGCCACTCACTCACTGTGAGTCAATGCTTTATCAATGCTTTATGCAACATCAATGCTTTATTGCAAATTGAAATACAGTATTCAACATATGTTTACTGAGTGTGTATGTGATGCATGTGTGTAGGACAACACCGCCTGTGGACGCGTTGCTGTTCCTGCAGCGGAGGGGTGGGGACAAACACTGGAGGAACACACCTATCCTCCTCTCCTCACAGGCTGGAGGGATCTACTGGTGGAGCATCACTGGACACACACACACTCATGGTAACCAGGACACACACACACTCATGGTAACCAGGACACACGACACACACACCCATGGTAACCAGGACACACACACCCATGGTAACCAGGACACACACACCCACGGTATCCAGGGCACACACACCCACGGAAACCAGGGCACACACACTCACGGTAACCAGGGCACACACACTCACGGTAACCAGGGCACACACACCCACGGTAACCAGAGCACACACACTCACGGTAATCAGGGCACGCACACTAATGGTAACCAGGGCACACACACTCACGGTAACCAGGACACGCACACTCACGGTAACCAGGACACGCACGCACACTCACGGTAACCAGGACACGCACACTCACGGTAACCAGGACACGCACACTCACGGTAACCAGGACATGCACACTCACGGTAACAAGGACACGCACGCACACTCATGGTAACCAGGACACACGCACTCACGGTAACCAGGACACGCACGCACACTCACGGTAACCAGGACACGCACGCACACTCACGGTAACCAGGACACGCACGCACACTCACGGTAACCAGGACACGCACGCACACTCACGATAACCAGGAACTGCATGCACACTCACAGTAACCAGGACACGCACGCATACTCACGGTAACCAGTACACGCACGCATGGTAACCAGAACACGCACTCATACTCACGGTAACCAGGACATGCACGCATACTCACGGTAACCAGGACACGCACACATGGTAACCAGGAGACGCACACTCACGGTAACCAGGACACGCACACTCACGGTAACCAGGACACGCACGCATACTCACGGTAACCAGGACACGCACGCATGGTAACCAGGACACGCACTCATACTCACGGTAACCAGGACACGCACGCATACTCACGGTAACCAGGACACGCACGCATAGTAACCAGGAGATACACACGCACACTCACGGTAACCAGGACACGCACACTCACGGTAACCAGGACACGCACTCATACTCACGGTAACCAGGACACGCACGCATACTCACTGTAACCAGGACACGCACGCATGGTAACCAGGAGACACACACGCACACTCACGGTAACCAGGACACGCACACTCACGGTAACCAGGACACGCACGCATGGTAACCAGGACACGCACTCATACTCACGGTAACCAGGACACGCACGCACACTCACGGTAACCAGAACACGCACGCATGGTAACCAGGACACGCACACTCACGATAACCAGGATATGCATGCACACTCACAGTAACCAGGACACGCACGCATACTCACGGTAACCAGGACACGCACGCATGGTAACCAGGAGACACACACGCACACTCACGGTAACCAGGACACGCACACTCACGGTAACCAGGACACTCACGGTAACCAGGACACGCACACTCACGGTAACCAGGACACGCACACTCACGGTAACCAGGACACGCACACTCACGGTAACCAGGACACGCACACTCATGGTAACCAGGGCACACACACTCACGGTAACCAGGACACGCACACTCACGATAACCAGGACACGCACGCATACTCACGGTAACCAGGACACGCACACTCATGGTAACCAGGACACGCACGCATACTCACGGTAACCAGGACACACACGCATACTCACGATAACCAGGACACGCACTCATACTCACGGTAACCAGGACACGCACGCATACTCACAGTAACCAGGACACGCACGCACACTCACGATAACCAGGACACACACTCACGATAACCAGGACACGCACGCACACTCACGGTAACCAGGACACGCACGCATACTCACGGTAACCAGGACACGCACGCATACTCACAGTAACCAGGACACGCACGCACACTCACGATAACCAGGACACACACTCACGATAACCAGGACACGCACGCACACTCACGGTAACCAGGACACGCACGCATACTCACGGTAACCAGGACACGCATGCATGGTAACCAGGACACGCACGCATACTCACGGTAACCAGGACACGCACGCATGGTAACCAGGACACGCACTCATACTCACGGTAACCAGGACACGCACGCATGCTCACGGTAACCAGGACACGCACGCATGGTAACCAGGACACGCACGCACACTCACGGTAACCAGGACACGCACGCATACTCACGGTAACCAGGACACGCACGCACACTCACGGTAACCAGGACACGCACGCATACTCACGGTAACCAGGACACGCACGCATGGTAACCAGGACACACACTCACGGTAACCAGGACACACACACACACACTCACAGTAACCAGGACACGCACGCACACTCACGGTAACCAGGACACGCACGCATACTCACGGTAACCAGGACACACACACACATACTCACAGTAACCAGGACACACACACACACGGTAACCAGGACACGCACGCATACTCACGGTAACCAGGACACGCACGCATGGTAACCAGGACACACACTCACGGTAACCAGGACACACACACACACACTCACAGTAACCAGGACACGCACGCACACTCACGGTAACCAGGACACGCACGCATACTCACGGTACCCAGGACACGCACGCATGGTAACCAGGACACACACTCACGGTAACCAGGACACACACACACACACACACTCACAGTAACCAGGACACACACACACACGGTAACCAGGACACACACACACACTCATGGTAACCAGGACACACACACACACACAAGGTAACCAGGACACACACACACACTTATGGTAACCAGGACACACACACACGGTGTAGCTAAGGAAGGAGATAGAATGAAAGTGGGAGAGGGAGCCTATGTGGTGGACTGTAGTAAATCTGAGTGTGACTTTATGATGACAGATTGAACTTTCATAAACTACATTATACATATCAATCAACCTATTTATGTACCCTCTGTCCTCTCTGTCCTAGTGTAGGTATATGTACTGTACAGTTCATCTCTCTCTGTCTGGAGTATATAGTATTATCATCTCTCTCTGTCTGGAGTATACAGTATTATCATGTCTGTCTGGAGTATACAGTATTATCATCTCTGTCTGGAGTATACAGTATTATCATCTCTCTGTCTGGAGTATACAGTAGTATCATCTCTCTCTGTCTGGAGTATACAGTAGTATCATCTCTCTCTGTCTGGAGTATACAGTATTATCATCTCTCTGTCTGGAGTATACAGTATTATCATGTCTGTCTGGAGTATACAGTATTATCATCTCTCTCTGTCTGGAGTATACAGTATTATCATGTCTGTCTGGAGTATACAGTATTATCATCTCTCTGTCTGGAGTATACAGTATTATCATGTCTGTCTGGAGTATACAGTATTATCATATCTCTCTGTCTGGAGTATACAGTATTATCATGTCTGTCTGGAGTATACAGTATTATCATATCTCTCTGTCTGGAGTATACAGTATTATCATCTCTCTGTCTGGAGTATACAGTAGTATCATCTCTCTCTGTCTGGAGTATACAGTATTATCATCTCTCTGTCTGGAGTATACAGTATTATCATGTCTGTCTGGAGTATACAGCATTATCATCTCTCTCTGTCTGGAGTATACAGTATTATCATGTCTGTCTGGAGTATACAGTATTATCATCTCTCTCTGTCTGGAGTATATAGTATTATCATCTCTCTCTGTCTGGAGTATACAGTATTATCATGTCTGTCTGGAGTATACAGTATTATCATCTCTCTGTCTGGAGTATACAGTATTATCATGTCTGTCTGGAGTATACAGTATTATCATATCTCTCTGTCTGGAGTATACAGTATTATCATGTCTGTCTGGAGTATACAGTATTATCATCTCTGTCTGGAGTATACAGTATTATCATGTCTGTCTGGAGTATACAGTATTATCATATCTCTCTGTCTGGAGTATACAGTATTATCATCTCTCTGTCTGGAGTATACAGTAGTATCATCTCTCTCTGTCTGGAGTATACAGTATTATCATCTCTCTGTCTGGAGTATACAGTATTATCATGTCTGTCTGGAGTATACAGTATTATCATCTCTCTCTGTCTGGAGTATACAGTATTATCATGTCTGTCTGGAGTATACAGTATTATCATTTCTCTCTGTCTGGAGTATACAGTATTATCATCTCTCTCTGTCTGGAGTATACAGTATTATCATATCTCTCTGTCTGGAGTATACAGTTTTATCATGTCTGTCTGGAGTATACAGTAGTATCATGTCTGTCTGGAGTATACAGTATTATCATCTCTCTGTCTGGAGTATACAGTATTATCATCTCTCTGTCTGGAGTATACAGTATTATCATCTCTCTGTCTGGAGTATACAGTATTATCATGTCTGTCTGGAGTATACAGTATTATCATCTCTCTATGTCTGTAGTATACAGTATTATCATGTCTATCTGGAGTATACAGTATTATCATCTCTCTCTGTCTGGAGTATACAGTATTATCATGTCTGTCTGGAGTATACAGTATAATCATGTCTGTCTGGAGTATACAGTATTATCATCTCTCTCTGTCTGGAGTATACAGTATTATCATCTCTCTGTCTGGAGTATACAGTATTATCATCTCTCTGTCTGGAGTATACAGTATTATCATGTCTGTCTGGAGTATACAGTATTATCATGTCTGTCTGGAGTATACAGTATTATCATCTCTCTATGTCTGGAGTGTACAGTATTATCATGTCTGTCTGGAGTATACAGTATTATCATCTCTCTCTGTCTGGAGTATACAGTATTATCATGTCTGTCTGGAGTATACAGTATTATCATCTCTCTGTCTGGAGTATACAGTATTATAATCTCTCTGTCTGGAGTATACAGTATTACCATCTCTCTGTCTGGAGTATACAGTATTGTCATCTCTCTCTGTCTGGAGTATACAGTATTATCATCTCTCTCTGTCTGGAGTATACAGTATTATCATGTCTGTCTGGAGTATACAGTATTATCATCTCTCTGTCTGGAGTATACAGTATTATAATCTCTCTGTCTGGAGTATACAGTATTATCATGTCTGTCTGGAGTATACAGTACTATCATCTCTCTCTGTCTGGAGTATACAGTATTATCATCTCTCTGTCTGGAGTATACAGTATTATCATCTCTCTGTCTGGAGTATACAGTAGTATCATCTCTCTCTGTCTGGAGTATACAGTATTATCATGTCTATCTGGAGTATACAGTATTATCATCTCTCTGTCTGGAGTATACAGTATTATCATCTCTCTGTCTGGAGTATACAGTATTGTCATCTCTCTCTGTCTGGAGTATACAGTATTATCATCTCTCTCTGTCTGGAGTATACAGTATTATCATGTCTGTCTGGAGTATACAGTAGTATCATGTCTGTCTGGTGTATACAGTATTATCATCTCTCTCTGTCTGGAGTATACAGTATTATCATTTCTCTGTCTGGAGTATACAGTATTATCATCTCTCTCTGTCTGGAGTATACAGTATTATCATGTCTGTCTGGAATATACAGTATTATCATCTCTCTCTTTCTGGAGTATACAGTATTGTCATCTCTCTCTCTCGCTCTCCCTCTCAGGTCAGTTCTATGCCCCTGGTGGAGAGAAGGAGTGTGTGTTGGGGCTGACTTCAGACCAGGAGAACAACATCCTGGTCACTGGAGACACAGCAGGGTGTGTTCAGGTCTGGGACATCTCTCAGTACGCGCTATGCATCACACAGGAGGTCAGGGTTGGTGTGTGTACATGTATGTGAATGTGTGAGATTTTTGAGTATAGTAAATGCAAATGTAGGATACACCTCTGTTTGATGTGTTTTACACTGTACTCTATCTTCACATGGTTCACCTCCCCAGCCCTCCCCAAGCCACCCTCCTCTCCTGCAGTCCTGGAGGGCCCATGAGGGGGCAATAGTGAGTGTTGAGGTGCTGGTGTACACAGAGAGACTCTTCTTCCTCTCTGGCTCTGTGGATGGGACCAGCAGAGTGTGGACGGGGGAGGGAGGGCATGTAGGTTCATTTGGACAGGAACCACAGTGGAGCCTCGTTGACCCAGCCCCTCACCACACCTCCAGGTACTGAAGTGGTCTCTCAGTAATCCAGAAGTAGTCCACTTGGATCAACATCACTAAGTTCTACACATCTACTGTTTTATGGGTCTCCATTTTTCCTAACTTGTTTTTGTTGTCCTCTTGTAACTTCTAGGCCTACCGAGGCTTTCTCAATCTACTCCTTTGTAGTCTTTTATATATATATATAACTCTAAAATGGCTCCCATTATATATCTAAAAGTACCACAGAATTAAGCAGTCTGGCCTGGTGTGTCGATGTGGGCTGGCGAATATTTCTGTAAGAACCGGGTGTATTTCTAGACTCAGGGAAAAACACACAAAATGAGAGATTTGCATCATATGAATGATGTTGAATGATGTTAAAATGTTGAAGAGGATTTGTAGGAGGCATAGAAGAGGGCTAGGCTGAACTGTGTGTGTGTGTGTGTGTGTGTGTGTGTTTGTGTATTCTGATGGGAAGCCATGAGAAAGAAATCCTGATGAACTTTTTCCACAACCACATTGATTGATTGACTCCTGTTGAAAGTTTACTGTAAACATAGCTAAATTAAACCAGATGGAGTTTGGTTTGGTATGGACGCTTTTCAGTAGTGTGTGAATGAGTGACTGGATAGAGAGTCACCCATAACAACCGTTTGCTGTTGTGGGGATGTGGTGAACAGAACGTCATCAATCTTCCCAAGGGAAAGAGGCACACACACTAATCAATATGTTATCTGAGGGCAGGCCTGGTGTGACAGTGTGTGTGGTATGGTTTTAGTGGTCATGAGGCCACTGTGGTACAACCCTAGTAAACACTGTAGCATACAAAAACATGTCATTAGATGTTTACTGGACAATTAAGCTCCCTGAAACATAGGTTCTCAAAAAACAGATCACAAACAGATCACAAAGTCTCTCTTGAAAGTGATTTATATCAATGATAAGTCAAGGTTAGATATAAGTTTGATCAAACTCTGTTTTCTATACAGTGACCAGGTAAACAACCTGGCTGTTTTCTGTACAAGACCAGGTAAACAACCTGGCTGTTTTCTGTACAAGACCAGGTAAACAACCTGGCTGTTTTCTGTACAGAGACCAGGTAAACAACCTGGCTGTTTTCTATACAGAGACCAGGTAAACAACCTGGCTGCTTTCTGTACAGAGACCAGGTAAACAACCTGGCTGTTTTCTATACAGAGACCAGGTAAACAACCTGGCTGTTTTCTATACAGAGACCAGGTAAACAACCTGGCTGAGGAGGAGAAGGAAGAAAGGGAGAAGAAGATTGAGAGTGAAAGTGACCCATCACAGAGCAGCGAGGTCACAGGTCAAACATCTGACCTTTTCAGCGGGGGTCCGGGTTCACCGGAGGAATGGATTTATGAAGGTAACTATTAGCAACAAACAGGTGTTCATACACACAGTCCCCCACGCATGGACAGAAACACACACACACACACACACACACACACACACACACACACACACACACACACACACACACACACACACACACAGTGGCCCTACGACAGGAGTCTGACGCACAGTGGCCCTACGACAGGAGTCTGACGCACAGTGGCCCTACGACAGGAGTCTGACGCACAGTGGCCCTACGACAGGAGTCTGACGCACAGTGGCCCTACGACAGGAGTCTGACGCACAGTGGCCCTACGACAGGAGTCTGACACACAGTGGCCCTACGACAGGAGTCTGAAACAGAGTGGCCCTACGACAGGAGTCTGACACACAGTGGCCCTACGACAGGAGTCTGACACACAGTGGCCCTACGACAGGAGTCTGACACACAGTGGCCCTACGACAGGAGTCTGACACACAGTGGCCCTACGACAGGAGTCTGACACACAGTGGCCCTACGACAGGAGTCTGACGCACAGTGGCAGTATTGAGGAAGGAGAAAGGTCACTGTAAAGCCAGAGAGGTCATAGCCAGACCCAATAAAACCTGATACTATAATTCAATTTAACTGCGTTATAAAGCATGGACTCTGGACATTCTTGACATTCTAGAACAGTAGAATTGGAGCAGTAGTTTAGTATGTTTGGCAAACGTTCCAGTCAGGACCCAGAGGCTAGAATTGAGGTGTGTGTGTGTGTGTGTGTACACGTTCCTCTCCCAGTCTGCCTATGTCGCTGTCAAAATAATTGATTAGCTGTGCTCCTCTTTCAAGCCACACACACACACACACACACACACACACACACACACACATGATTATACCCACATTAAACAGTTTCCTCCCTGCAGGGCCTGTAGAGGAAGCCCCAACACCAGAGAACCAGACAGGGCCTGTCGGCACAGAGGAGAGCCCTGCTCCATGTCACGCTCAACACATCAGGGTAAGACTGACTCCAACTCACGCTCCAACATACCCTCCAACACACGCTCCAACTCACGCTCCAACTCACGCTCCAACATACCCTCCAACTCACGCTCCAACTCACGCTCCAGCACATCAGGGTAAGACTGACTCCAACTCATGCTCCAACTCATGCTCCAACTCACGCTCCAAGCACACGCTGCAAGCACCCGCTCCAAGCACCCGCTCCAAGCACACGCTCCAAGCACACGCTCCAGCACACACTCCAAGCACACGCTCCAGCACACACTCCAAGCACACGCTCCAGCACACACTCCAGCACATCAGGGTAAGACTGACTCCAACACACGCTCCAAGCACACGCTCCAGCACACACTCCAGCACATCAGGGTAAGACTGACTCCAACACATGCTCCAACTCACGCTCCAACTCACGCTCCAACTCACGCTCCAACACACTCTCCAACACACGCTCCAACTCATGTTCCAACTCACGCTCCAACTCACGCTCCAACACACGCTCCAACTCACGCTCCAACTCACGCTCCAACTCACGCTCCAACTCACGCTCCAACTCACGCTCCAACACACGCTCCAACACACGCTCCAACTCACGCTCCAACACACGCTCCAACTCACGCTCCAACTCACGCTCCAACTCACGCTCCAACTCACGCTCCAACACACGCTCCAACACACGCTCCAACACACGCTCCAACACACGCTCCAACTCACGCTCCAGCACATCAGGGTAAGACTGACTCCAACTCACGCTCCAACTCACGCTCAAACACACGCTCCAACTCATGCTCCAACTCACGCTCCAGCACATCAGGGTAAGACTGACTCCAACACACGCTCCAACTCACGCTCCAACACACGCTCCAACTCACGCTCCAACTCACGCTCCAACTCACGCTCCAACTCACGCTCCAACTCACGCTCCAACACACGCTCCAACTCACGCTCCAACTCACGCTCCAACTCACGCTCCAACTCACGCTCCAACACACGCTCCAACACACGCTCCAACTCACGCTCCAACTCACGCTCCAGCACATCAGGGTAAGACTGACTCCAACTCACGCTCCAACTCACGCTCCAACATACCCTCCAACACACGCTCCAACTCACGCTCCAACTCACGCTCCAACTCACGCTCCAACTCATGCTCCAACTCGTGCTCCAACTCACGCTCCAACTCACGCTCCAACACACGCTCCAACTCACGCTCCAACTCACGCTCCAACTCACGCTCCAGCACATCAGGGTAAGACTGACTCCAACTCACGCTCCAACTCACGCTCCAAGCGTGTGTTGGAGCGTGTGTTGGAGCGTGAGTTGGAGCGTGAGTTGGAGTGTGTGTTGGAGTCAGTCTTACCCTGATGTGCTGGAGCGTGAGTTGGAGCGTGAGTTGGAGCGTGTGTTGGAGCGTGAGTTGGAGCGTGAGTTGGAGTCAGTCTTACCCTGATGTGCTGGAGCGTGAGTTGGAGCGTGAGTTGGAGCGTGGAACTCACGCTCCAACACACGCTCCAACTCACGCTCCAACTCATGCTCCAACTCGTGCTCCAACTCACGCTCCAAGCACCCGCTCCAACTCACGCTCCAACTCACGCTCCAACTCACGCTCCAGCACATCAGGGTAAGACTGACTCCAACTCACGCTCCAACTCACGCTCCAACATACCCTCCAACTCACGCTCCAACACACGCTCCAACTCACGCTCCAACTCATGCTCCAACTCATGCTCCAACTCATGCTCCAACTCGTGCTCCAACTCACGCTCCAACTCACGCTCCAAGCACCCGCTCCAAGCACCCGCTCCAGCACATCAGGGTAAGACTGACTCCAACTCACGCTCCAACTCACGCTCCAACTCACGCTCCAACATACCCTCCAACACACGCTCCAACTCACGCTCCAACTCGCGCTCCAACTCATGCTCCAACTCATGCTCCAACTCGTGCTCCAACTCGTGCTCCAACTCGTGCTCCAACTCGTGCTCCAACTCGTGCTCCAACTCACGCTCCAACTCACGCTCCAACTCACGCTCCAACTCACGCTCCAAGCACCCGCTCCAGCACCCGCTCCAGCACCCGCTCCAACACTCACACACCCACTCCAACACAAACCCCAACACACAGCAACACGCACTCCAATACACAGCAACACACTGCATAATTCTGCTTTCAAATCATGTAAACTCAGAGCCTGTTCCGACTGTTCCGACTGTTCCGACATGATCACTGACTACCAGAGATAGTCAGACGAATGACACTAGTCTCAAACAATAACAAAAAATAACAGTGACTTGCTATGACAGTAATATGTATATATATATTGTCTCACCTACTGTAGCTATCTTAAGATGAATGGAACAACTGTAAGTCTCTCCCTCCCTCTCTCTCTCTCCCCCTCCCTCCCTCTCTCTCTCCCCCTCTCTCCCTCTCTCTCACTCCCTCTCCCTCTCTCTCCCTCTCTCTCTCCCCCCTCCCCCCCCCCCCCCCCTCCCTCCCTCCCTCTCTCTCCCCCTCCCTCCCTCGCTCTCTCCCCCTCTCTCCCTCTCTCTCACTCCCTCTAACTCCCTCTCCCTCCCTCTCTCTCCCCCTCTCTCCCCATCTCTCTCCCCCCCTCCCTCCCCCTCTCTCTCTCCCCCTCCCTCCCTCTCTCCCCCTCTCTCCCTCTTTCTCTCTCCCCCTCCCTCTCTCTCCCCCTCTCTCTCCCTTCCTCTCCCTTTCTCTCTCTCCCTCTCTCTCTCCCCCTTTCTCCCTCTTTCTCCCTCTCACTCCCTATCTCACAGACACACACAGACACCAGACCTGGTGGCACAATTGTTTCCCATTTACAACCAGAACCTAATCTCCCTCCCCCTCCCCCAGGTGTCTCAGTGTCACCAGCTATATGGGGGCATCCAGAGGAAGATGGCAGTTAGGAGAGAGAGGAGGCAGGTATTTGGTGACATCAACGTCAATAAGCTCTTCCCCATCGGGGGCTTGTGCACGCCCTTCCAGGCCCTGGCCGTGCAGGTGAGTGTAGGTCAAAGGTCATCAAACCTGGGTCCATCAGAGTGTGTACAGGCTTTTGTTGCAGCCCAACACTAACCCACCTAATTCAACTACTGTTGATGCATGCACTGTATTGCATTGTATTGTTACTGGGTTTACACACATTTGGCTGCTAATGAACTTGACTTTCATCTCTGGGTTTCTTACACCAGCATTGTAATAGTAATTGCCAGTAAATAGAACTGAAAGACACCAGTGATCAATGCAGAAGACATTTTACAGCGTAACTCCACATCCTTTAGGCAAAGACGGTGTGGCTGCAACATTCCATGGTCGGAAGGACTGGAGTAGTCCAAGAAAAAGCATGATGGATAGGGAAGAGTCATAAAAACAGAGCAGAAGGAATATTTGCTGTTCTATTTCAGAAGTTTTTGGGGAGAAATGTATTTGTCTGCACGGTTACATAGCAACAGACTCTGGATTCAGTTTATTTTTTTCTCTTTCACAATCTCTCTTTATTCCCTTCCTCTATTTCCCACTCTCTTCCTCTATTTCCCACTCTCTTCCTCTATTTAACTCTCTCTTCCTCTATTTCCCACTCTCTTCCTCTATTTCCCTCTCTCTTCCTCTATTTCCCTCTCTCTTCCTCTATTTCCCTCTCTTCCTCTATTTCCCACTCTCTTCCTCTATTTCCCACTCTCTTCCTCTATTTCCCACTCTCTTCCTCTATTTCCCACTCTCTTCCTCTATTTCCCCCTCTCTTCCTCTATTTCCCCCTCTCTTCCTCTATTTCCCACTCTCTTACTCTATTTCCCTCTCTCTTCCTCTATTTAACTCTCTCTTCCTCTATTTCCCACTCTCTTCCTCTATTCCCCACTCTCTTCCTCTATTTAACTCTCTCTTCCTCTATTTCCCACTCTCTTCCTCTATTTCCCACTCTCTTCCTCTATTTCCCACTCTCTTCCTCTATTTCCCACTCTCTTCCTCTTTTTATCACTCTTCCTCTATTTCCCCCTGTTGTCCTCTATTTCCCCCTGTCGTCCTCTCTTCCTCTTTTTTCCTCTATTTCCCCCTCTCTTCCTCTATTTCCCCCTCTCTTCCACTAAAATTCCTCTCTCTGTCTGTCTTCCTGTGTTTGTGAGTTTGTTGCCATGCTCTGCCTGATGTGAGAGATTTTAGCCTGCCGACTCAATGATGGTTGGTGAGGGAGAAAGGAAGGGTGTCAGGCCTTGAGGGAA